>NW_004949099.1:4348946-4400358 GCF_000317375.1 Microtus ochrogaster
CTCTCTCTCTCTCTCTCTCTCTCTCTCTCTCTCTCTCTCTCTCTCTCTCTCACACACACACACACACACACTACCCTCTTCGACCCTGCCTGATTCGAAACTTTCAGGGAATTCTAAACTCAGAAGGCAGCACCACCCCAGCCCAAACACTCCTGGCAGCAGCAGACCCCAGCTTACTCTAATCCCATCCAGACTCACACTTACACTCAGACATCTCTAGGTTACGATCCTACGAGGCTGATTGGCTGCCTAGAACTGCATAGATATGGAAGGTTTGAACATTGCAGGTCCAGAGCCAAATTATCTACCGCTGTCTTTATGCTCCTTAGTAATCATTCCTCGCCCACTTCCTAACCTAACATCCTCGTGACTAACATGTCAAATATTTTTGGATATATTAACAAACCATGCTAGCTTCCTATGACCCAAAAGCTAAGAACATCAACATCATCACTCAGCCTCTGGGTCCCAGAGCAGTCCTTGGCTTTAACCCACCTCTAGTGTTTCTACCACCAAAGTATCTGAAAAGTGCCTTGACTTACGCCTTTCTCTGTTCTGTTACTATAAACTCGACGAGACTCTTGCTGCACTGGAGTGTGATGCTTGGGGAACCTGAGTCTGGACTCCTGGGACATGGCCACGTCACTCATGTTGGCTCCAGAATAAACTACTTCCTATGAGAGGAGGGCTGGGTTTTGCGTAACGGTGTGAAAAGTACCAGTGCCGCAGAAGTGATCGTGGTACAGTGGCCAACCCGCCTCACCAGCTGCCGCTTCTGCTCTCCTGAGCCTCTGAGAACCTGAGCAGAGGGTAGACACAATCCCACAGGTGGCTTTCTCACTGCCATTTTTCTGTGAGGTGACTGTTCTGTCTCTGAGCTTAGTCTCTTGTGGCTTCTAGAACACTGTCCTCTCCACATCCTGGAGCTCAGGCTGGCCTCAAACTCACAGCCATCCATCCTCCTGTTTCAGCTTCCTGATAGCTGCAATGCCGGTTGTGAACCACAAGGCTCTCTTTCTTTTGGTTGGAGTATTTTCTCATTTTGCAAAGGAAGGTACTTAGACTTGGTTCCTGAGGTTAGCTGGTTTAGCTCCTGCCTCTGGAGGCAAGGGCAAAGCTCTTCTAGTCAGCCCTGTCCACACAGGGCGTGGAGTGCAGCCTTGACAGCCTCAGCAGCCATGGTGCTTTCTGGAATGTCCTTGGAAAAGTTCCTTTTGCTTTTCTTGAAATTAAACATTCCCTTGCCACTTTTTTTCAGGGTTCTCCCCCATTTTTTACTATGAAATATACAAATCTATAGAATGCATTTCAAAGGATAGGAACTTATTTGTGTGTGGTGTGTGCACATGTGTATGCCTGTGCACTCAAGGACAGAGGCTCAGTGGGTGTGCTTTTCTCTCACTCTTTACCTTGACACAGGGTCTTCTACTGAACCTGGAGCTGGGCTGATGGCTAATGAGCCCCAATGACACTCCTGTCTCCAACCCTGAGAACGCAGGGCTTACGAAAGCAGGCAGCCACACACCAGCTTTTACCATGGGTACTGGACATAATTAAGGTCCTCACGCTCACGTGGCCAGTACTCCCACCCACTGGACCAGCAATTATTACTATTATTATTTTAAAGAACAAGTACCTCGGTTAAGACTCAAAATGATTTTCATGTCTTAGCTTCGGCTAGAGTGTGCCTCAGTGGCGGAGCACTCTCTTGGGTTCCCTCTGAGCACTACAGAAAAATAAGAGCCCTATATCCCACATGACAGCCACAGGGGTACTGACTATTCTTTGCCAGTACCTTGTTTAGTTTCACCCAAGGCTCAGCTTAACCCCTGGATCCTTTGCATTCTGAGGCCACTTTGTTTGCTGACGTGAACTACTTTGTGAGCCACGGCCACGGTAGGAGCACGTGGCCTGTGTGGCTCCATTGCTGCTGGGAGCCTCCCCCTGTAGGAAGCCAGCATGGGGTATTTGTCCATTTTACTGAGAATGTTTATTCTGTGTCACTTTCCCTCTCACAAGCAGCACACGTCTTGATGCATGGAAAGCCGCTGCTCTCGCATGCTCACTGTGGCAGTGGCCGCTCATGGCATGGATATGAGTTTATGTCACTAGATCATGTCATGCTGCTTTCCCAAGCCATTGTGCCGACTCCACTCCCCAGCGGGTGAATTAAGGTTCCTTCGAGGCCTTTCCTTGCTGCTCTGGAACACAGTCCTCCAAGCACAATAGTAGTTACCATCTTCGGAGCAGCTGTGGCTACTGGCAAGAGGCCCTCAGTATTGGGCCTGCTGACTTTCCCTATCAAAAAAGAGATAGTGGGGAGGTTGTCACACGTCACCTGATGCTCACGGTATCTGGGGCACTGGGCAGACCGAGTGCATGGAGGCGGAAGGTTAATTGATGAGGGGACTCCATGTAGGCAGTGGTTGGGAAGTCCTCATCCACGCTGAAATGGGACTTTCCCATGATGCAACTGTTTGGGGTGGTCACCAATACTCTTGGTATAAACCCCTCACCCATGCTCTTGTAAACAAACCAAATAAACCCGTTGGTTCACCGAGCTAGACTTAAGTAGAACCATACTTTGGTATGAGTTTTTTGAGACAGTGTCTCGTTTAGCCCAGGCTAGCCTGAAATTTATTACATAGCTGAGGGTGGCCTTGAGACCCTGCTCCTCCTGCCTCTGCCTCCCTTGTGCCTCTGATGCTGCTGTGTGTCACCCCGGACACCACGGCTTTAGTGTGGCTTTAACTTGCTTACCACCATGGCCAGTGAGGGACTGATATCTCCTCAAGTGCTGAATGGCTCTCAGCTTTCTTCTGCGACATGTCACTGGGCATCCTTCCTGCATGCCTTCCTCTTTCTGCCCTGTTAGCTGTAGTCCATGCCTTGTGGATATCTGTTCTTTGTCAGGTGCCTTCGTTACCCTGAACCTTTGCAGATGCTTTTGTCCTACCCCACCCAGAAAGCAGCTTTGCACACACCAGGGTGGGAATTTAACTTTCTGTCCTCTCTATCTAGATAATCAATTGACACACAATCGTTTATTTAAAAGTCTGCCATCTGGGACAGAGATGGCTCGGTTGCTGAAGTGTTTGCTGTGCCAGTGGAAAGCCCTGGGTCTGACTCTTCAGCACCCACATAAGCCAGGCACTGGGGAGGTGAAGACAGCTGGGTTCTTGCAGTCTGCTGGGCTGGTCAGCATAGCTGAACCACTGAACCAGGTTCAGTGAGAAGCACTGGTGAGGCAGAGGCAGGCGGATCTTTGAGGTCGAGGTCAACTTGATCTACAAAGTGAGTTTCTAGTGTCCAGAGCTGTTACACAGAGAAACCCTGTCTCAAAACAAAACAAAACAAAACCAATAATGATAAAACAATAATAGCAATTATTATTGTTATTTGGAGAATTATTGAGGAAGACACTTAGTGTCAGTGTCTGGCCTATATGCATGCACACACACACACACACATACACACACACACACGTAAAAGAATAAATTAGCCAAAGCAGTATATCCACTCATATGCTTTCCTGGGATCTTGCTGCTCTGTGTCAGGACACAGGGACTGCTTGTTTCTGGTCCCTTGGTCATGGGTGGGTCTCCACGCTGCCTGGATCAATAGGATGAGGCCTGATTGTCAAGACTGGATCATAAAAGCTGACACAGCCTCTTCCCAGTGCTCTCCTGGGCTGCTTGGGAAACAGCCTCCAGAAAGTGGGGGGAGGGGGGGTGTGGCTGCATAGAGGACCCATGTGTGCGTGTCGCAGCTAAGAGCTCAGCTCACTGGGAATCAGCATTGATGCGCAGAGAGGGAGGTAAAAGCAATCTCTCAGCTAACTCCAGCCCCCATCCTTCCCATCATCCCCAATGATGCTATGTGTCATGAGTGGCTCCCCCTCACACAAACCCTAGCTGGCAGATCTGGGAACACAGCCGATGTTGCCACTGTTACAGGGGCTGAGCTCTGGAATGTTTGCTAACTAGTGAACGTGGCAAGGATGGCCATCTGCACACCAGCTACTGTCTCAGTGGACGCAAGGGAAACCCCCCTGGCTGGGTCGTCCCTGCACCGGAAGAGGCCAGCGTGTTCTTATGAACTTCAATACTTGTATAATCTCAGGCTGGGAATGCAGCCCAGTGGTCCAGCACTTGCCTACCCCCATAAGCAGTTAATGCAATATAGCAAAGAATGAGTAAGCCTCACTTCTCCAAGTGTCCTGACATCTGGACACTTAGCTGGACACCGAGCTCATCTTCACTGGCCATTTGGTTGCCTGAAAGGTGGACATTCTGATGGGTTTACACCTCTGGAAGCTTGGCTGGACAAGGAGGGCACGGCTAATGGCATGAGGGTAACAGGGACATAATAACACCGGCCTGAAGCACCTTTGTGTTATGGCCTGCTCATACCTGAGCCATGCCCATGTGGAATTTGTCCACCCCAGAGGTACCAGCAAGGAAACACTTCCATCTGGGCCAGGAGCAAAGCAAGGGCTTCTCAAATGTTTTGGGGAACTCACTGGGGAACAACAGTCCTGGGACCTCATGGCCAGGGCTCCAGAACATGGCAGCCTGGTGACCTCAGCAAAGCAGTTGTGCAGCCACTATTGTCAGCTGTGTGAGGGGGTCCTCGAGGGGGTTAGGGACACCTCAGTCCACAAGGGCAGCTCTGCAGCCTGCCCGTCTCCCGACCCCATGGGTCCCAGACTGAGCAGGCTGGCTTAGCCTTGGTCTGCACTGGAAAAACTGCTTCAGCACTCAGCTCACGACAGCAAGAACAAAAGATGGCAAATCCTCCCGGAGGGACTTTCTCACGGAGGGAGGCCCAGGGCCAGTGTGGGCTAGTGGCAGCAGGCCAGGCCAGACTGGGGCCTGCAGAGAAGCTGCCGCCTATGGGGGAGGGATGGGCTGGGGGTTGTTTTCAATGAATGGTCAGGCGAGCCTGGGAGACAGGGTCCTGCAAGAGCAGGGGCCTCCTGTCAGCAGGGACATCTCTGACCTAGACGAAGGAACGGAGAGAGACCGGTGGGTTTTCACAGAGCAAGCAAAGGCTCTCTCTGGTCAGTCACTGTAGGGCCCTTGTATCCCCAGGCGTGCTGGTTCCTGACAGGAGCACAGGAGTCCACTTTACCGTGGAAGGGTCCTTGTGGGTCTAGACATGGTTTCAGTAGTGCAAGTGATGGACTTGTTACCCACCATGGTAGGTTTTCGTCCTAGCTGAGCTTGTCAGGTCTCAGCGCCATGACCTTGATCAGGGTCCCTTCTTATAGGACCAGTCAGTGTGAATGGAGGCGCGTTCCTAAATCGCCCTGCATCCCAAATGCCCAGTGCCTTAGGAACCTGTAACATAGCTCCATGTCCCTTCTCCAAGGTCCCCTCCACTGACCTCTCCTGCCTGTGACTGGTCCATTTCCAGAGCTGCCTTTCCCATTCTTCCAGGATCCCAAGCCAGTGTTTCATTGGGTGGCTAATCCTCCCTTCCCCACATTCCCAGAAGATAAAATGGAAAAGGGGGGAGGACTCCCCAGGCCAACTCGAACTAATTCTTCCCTGGTGGATCCATGGGGCAGCTTACAGTCAGACTAACCTCCACCCGTCTTCCAGCGGCTCACCTTCCTGATAGAGGCCCAGGGTTTTGTTGCCTTTATAAATAGTTTCTTATAGGGGAGGCATTATGATCTTCCTTTTAAGAGCCTGGGTTCTGGTTTCCAACAACGTGGGTTCAAATCTTGACTCCGTGGTCTTCTATCTGTGTGGCTTAGGATGAGTTCATTAACCATTCTGTGTGATCTCTGTAATAGATTAAAACAGTCCTTTACCAGGCTATGCGACTTGATGTTCCTTACGCACTCAGAGCAGAGCCACTGGTGAGCAATGATCTGCTAAGAACCCTGGTGAGGAGCCACCTTGAGGCCACCCTCCCCGAAATGTCCTAAGCACATGATAGACACCCCCGCCTCCGGCCTCTTGGATCTACCCACCTCCTCCATATTCTCCTGCTGGTGAGTCAGCTTGAGAGATTTTCAGGAGACCTGGGCTGGACCATGCCATTACCCAGAAGTCTCTGCTCACCTTGAGTCACATCCTCTCTGGAGCCCACAAAGTCCAATGTTTGCTCTTTTCTGACTGTCCTTTGGCTGCTCAAGGTCACACTAGCCTCCCCTCTACTTCTTTAGCACACCAGACTCACTGCCCCAGGACCGTTGCTCTGACTGTAGCCTCCTTCCTAATCTCCCCTTCAAGACGTCTGCCACCTTCTGGCTAAACAATCTTCCAGTTCCCCAGCACCACCATTCTGTCTCTTGTCTTGTTGCTTCCATCCTGTCTGACATCACGTCCCTGGCTGTCTGGGATGCACAGAAGTAGACCTGCTTCCTGCTTCTTACCTTCTCGTGTAACTCTCTCAAGGGTAAATATGCTTGCCTGCTACATTCTCTGGTGGGGCTGATGCCCCCCCCCCCCAGCCTGTGGCATGGCAGAGACTGAACTGGGAATGTCATGGCTATCACCTAGGGATGCAGACGCCCTGTCCTTTAACAGTCTCTGGGGTAGGGCTGAGTACCACTTAACTGCCCTCCTTGGGGCTGGACCTGAAACAGGACCGCATATGACAGACAGTGGGTGAGTTGGGATCTGCACCCTAGATGCTTCCCTGCAGACACATGCTCCGGCACACACATTGAAGGTCACAGACCTCACTTTCTTTAGAGCTCTTGGTGCTCAAGACTCCAGATGTTTCCAACCAGATGCCCAAGGCTGTGTAAAAAACACCTTGAATCAGCCAGAGGCATAGAAGAGAGCCCCAGTCAGAAGACCAGGTGAGGGACCATTTCCAGGTGGGTGCACACATCTGGGTTCTAGAGAGAATGGCTGAAGGTGGCCAAGGAGGCTTGCAGTTAGATACTCCTCCAAGAGTTGCAGCGGAGGCAGCCCTGCATTGTGCCAGGACTGCTAGTGATTGCCAGGGCTGTAAGAAGAATGGGAGTTGGCCAGGGCCCCGGTGCATTCTGGTACTACTCAAGCAGAAAAAGCAGGAGCCATTTAACCCACTTCTGTCTCAGGGACCCTCACATCAAGACTTGTGAATCAATGGGGCTTTTTTTAATTTTTAATTTTTTTTTTGAGACAGGGTTCCATATTGTAGACAAGGCTGGCCTCCAATTCACAGAGACTCTGTTGCTGCAGCCTCCTGAGTTCTAGAATTACAGATATAAACCCTCTGACCTGGTCTTCACTCTCTTCCTCTCCTGTCAGATGCCTCAGAAGCTTGATGTACGTGGTCTCTGATGGGGCACTCACTGCCTGTTTGCAGCAGCGAAGGCAGCACCAGCAGGAGGCGCTGGTGAGGCAAGTGTGGATCCTCCCACAACACAGCCACCCAGGAATTGCCTGAATACCCATGCAGGATAGTCTCACTAATGGGGACAAGCAAGACATGTCACAATCACTGGGTCTTAAAATGGACACTCTTGGGGTCTGGGGAGATTGGTCAGCTTGTGCAGGTCTGGAAATACATGTTTGAGTCCTAGAATCCATGTGAAGGTAGAAGCAGAGCTAGCTCCACATGTACACCATGGCATGCATGTGCACCCTCCCCCTTAACAATAACAGCACATTTGTTTGTGGTTTTCTCTGCATAGCTTTGGCTGACCTGGAATTCGCTCTGTAGATCAGGCTGGTCTTAAACTCAGAGACCTGCCTGCCTCTGTCCTAGTGCTGCGATTAAAGGCCTGCCCCCACCACCACCACTTGGCAACAGTAAATTTTTTTAATGGACACACCATTTGGGCCAGCATCTCTAGGGAATGGCCCCTGTGGTAGCCTTGGCAGTAGAAGCAGAGAAGATGGGCTTTTCGTGTGTACCCTCTCATGATTGACTGAGTGACTCTGAGCCTCATAGAACCACTCCTGCTCTGGAAGCCAGCTCATGTGTCACCATTCTGGCAGCTGGAACACTGGCAGGGTCCTCTGGTGCCCTCCTCAGGCTCCACCCACACTGGCGCAGGCTTCGGCCTTTGAGCCAGCCTTGCCTAGGGACCTTTGCATGCCCTAGGCTCCTAGCCAGGACTCTTCTTGCTGGACCCTCCGCCTAGCTAGGCACTTGAATCCTTTAGATCTCTATACAAAGTCCATTCTCGGAAACACCTGTCACGTTCTGTCCTGTCCTGTCTGCCTGTCGATAGCACAGCCATGCCCATCCTGACAGACAGGGCTAAGCATATGTGAGGGCTTCAGAGAGCTGTGCTGGCTTGCTAGACTGTCCTCTCTCCAGACTTTGGGGCAGGGCCTTACATGTGGCTCTATCAAGCACCTGTCTCCTGCACCATCACCCCAATTCCCAGGCCCAAAGACTGAGCAGTGGGGCACCAACCCAAGTACCCCTCCCTTTGGGCTGTCCTCACCTCTGGAATGCTGATTCTTGTCCCCAACCTCAACAGTCTTCCCCACTGCCTTGCAAGGTTCCATAGGACTCCTTCAATCTGACAGCTGCAGCTAAGGTGTCACTGACCCCAGGGGACAGTTCTGTCCCGGAAGCAGAAGGAGCGTGTCACCCTCTGCAGTCTGGACTGGGTCCCTGCTTCTCTGTGTGCTCTTTAGACTCCCAGTTCCTTGTCTGAGACCTGAGGTGTGACACACCTGCTCTGTAGCACCTGGCACAGCCTGAGCGCATGAGGAAAAAGCCTCTTTCTGGGGAGGTCAGTGCTCGCTGCCATGACTTTAGAGTATTATACAACCCCAGTCTCATGCTGGCCTGGATTACTGAGTCCTCTGTGCCTCTGGCTCAGGCTGTGTTGTCGATCAGCAGGAGGCTCCTCTGTTCATTCAGGTGGGAATCTCCTGATCTCACACATCCTAAGGCAAGATCAAAGGGGAGGCAGGCAAGCCAGGCACGTCCAGTCTGTACAGGTGAGATTCTGACTTTGGCCTGGGGTAAGATAAAATTCCAACTACTCAGAAGAGGTTTCATCACCTGGTCTCATAGGCTAATTCCTTGTGGGAAGACAATGGGACAAAACACACACAGGACTTTGATGCAGAGGGATTTTTTTTTTCTCAGCAGATGCCAAAGGCAGAATCCATGGCTGTATTTGGCTTTAGAAATGTAAACAAATTCTGCTATTTCAAAAGCATGTTGGGCACAGATAAGACTGGGTTTAGGTATCTCTGGGTAAGATACCTAAAAAGTCTGGATACCGGATCTGCAAGGGGCTGCACACAGGCCCTCCCTAGGGACTCACGATGTTAGTCAGGAGGAAATGAGCACTTGGGAATGTACATCTAGCAATTACGGGGTCGCAGAGCAACACGGTGATATGCTTTCACTTGTAAGATTGGCCATCAGCTGTCACGCTTTTACTAAGCCATGGCCCTGAGAGCTGACACGGACCCAGAGAAGGAAGCCTGGAGCCCGCTGGGGCAGGGACCTGCAGGACTGGAGATCCTAGAGAGCAATCGAGACACGAACGTCGCAATGAAAAACCCTTGGTTCACTGTCCTGTTCTTCAAATTCTGCTTTAAGAAGCAGGATAGAGGCTGGGAACGTGATTCAGAGTGTTTGCCTGCCTGTTATACGGAAAGCCTTGGGTTCCAGCCCAGCACTGTATAGACTAGGCATGATGGCTCATGCCTGTAATCCTAGCAGTGAGGTGGTAGAGGTCATACAAGGTCAGCCTCAACCACACCATAAGAAGAAAAGGCCAGTCTGAGCTACAAAAGACACTATCTCAAGAGAAATGAGTGGGTGAATGGGGAGATAGACCCTGAAAGAAAGGCAGGAAAGAGGGACGGAGGGTCAGAAAGGCATTAGGGTGGAACTCAGAACATATGCTTAAGGTCAGGTGGCCCTGGCTTCCGTCCCCAGCACACCCCTATCCCAAAGTAAGATAAATATGCAGAAACATACATACCAAAAATATTTATTGCCATTGATGTTGCGTTTGCTGTTCTGGGCACTGGACACTGGGTTCACGCATGCACAGCAGCAGCCTTGACTCTCATCCTCAGCTTCGGCCCCTTCTGTATTTTTCATTTTGAGACAGGCTCTCACTAAGTCACCTAAAGTAACCCTGAACTCACTCGGTAGACCAGGCCTCTGCCTCCACATAACTGGGATGACAAGCCTATGCCTGCAGGTCTGGCTTTTTATTATAATTTTATATGTGATAGTAAAATCGAATTTTCTAAATTGAACTTGAGGAATCACTTTTAACCTCCAATAGCTCATTGTGAGGATTTTGAATGCTCCCAGCCCAGCCTAGAGGGACAGTAGGTGTCTGAGGCCATATGTCACTCATCTGCATGCACCTGCTGACATCACCTTGTACTCGATAAATACATAATTACCACATAGGAAATAAGAAGGAAATATCTACTTAAAAAATGGTCTACAAGCTGGGTGGCAGTGGCGCACGCCTTTAATCCCAGCACTCAAGAGGCAGAGGCAGGAGAATCTCTGTAAGTTGGAAGCAAGCCTGGTCTACAAAGAGTAGTTCTAGGACAGGCTCCAAAGCTACAGAGAAACCCCATCTTAGAAAAAACAAAGAAACAAAAGATCTACAGCTAAGTGAATGAATCTACTTCTATCATCGGCAACTAGACTATTATTTATTGTCAAGATTTATTCTTATTTTACATGTACGGGTGTTTTGCCTACACGTATATCTATGCACCAGGTACATGCCGTGCCTTCAGAGGCTGGAAATAGGCATTGGATCCCTTGGAACCAGAGCTATAGGTGGTTGTGAGCCTCCATGTAGGCGCTGGGAAATGAACCCAGGACCTGTGCAGGAGCAGCCAGCAGCCAGTACTTTACCACTGAGCCATCTCTTTAGCCCTGCCCAATGTCTTTGATTATGATTTTTAAAAAGTCTCCAAAGTGGAGCTCTGCCTTCAAAATGTGCCTCTTTTGTTATGCAGTAAGAAAACTTAACAATGATGTGACCATCTGCATTTCCTTTTCTTTCAATACGTGCTTGTATTTCCTGACATTTTGAACAATAAGAAAGTGTGTGTGCGTGTTTAAGACAAATTTCTTGATCTGCCTCCAGAGTACATGATTTCTGGCGTATGGCACCAGGCAGGACAATATTACTTCTACACTCATAAAAAAGGGCTATTTAAAAATAACATATAAATAACTCTTATATGATTTTAAAAAAAAACAGTAAAACTCTCTTACTGGTTCTATTTTTAAGTAGGCATGCCCATTGTAGGAACACGCAGAAATGCGAGAGGAGGCGCTGGAGTGATGACTCACGCCGAGATCTCAATGTAAATATTGGGCAACGTCACTGGTACAAGTTGCTGAACCTCTCGTTCTTTTCTGTTTTTTTTTTTTTTTTTTTTTTAGGTAGAACTGCATAGAGTTTGTGTCACAGTTTTTCCTTCTTTTCTTTCTTCCCCCTCTCTATTTCTCTTTCTCTTTTGAGGCAAGATCTTATTAGTAGCCCTGGCTGGCCTTGAGCTCATAGCAATCCTCCTGCCTTAGCCTCCCACTTGCTGAGATTACCGGCCTGAGCACCCAGGACAGGCTCACATATTTTTTCTACCTTAAGCTTTATAAAATGGTCTTTTTAAACTGTGAATTAAGTTGACCATGAAGGTTGGAGATGAGGCCCTGAGTTCCATCCCTGGTGCTTTAAAACAAACAAAACATCTATCTGAGGTGACAAGCAACAGTCTACTGCACACACAGGCCACAGCCAATGAGAGGGTCTGTTGTCGTTTATTTTGTTTTTTGATGAGCTTCTAATATTTCTCAAATAGGCAGAAACACCTACTGCACCTCTTAATGTCCTACAGCAAATGGAGGAGTAAGGGCACCAAAGTTCACTCTGGAGAACCTATAGAGTATGGGTGAGGGGTTATGGGCAGGAGCAGCCACACTTCAAAGGTATCTATTAGGTGTGTCTAATTTTAAAGGTCCGCAGCCATCAGGGATGATGATTCTCCAATGACTGTGTAGATGGAGGCCCTTCCCCACCTCTATTCTCCAGCCCTTCCCCAGGTCACTTGCCAATCAGGGCAGAATTGCATATGGCTAGCTGGGAGGTGGGACTGGCTACTCTGGCTAGGATCCCAGGACCCTCCCCGCCCTCCCTCCATGAGGCAGCATCAACAGTCAACAAGCCCAGCTGTGGTGATCTTTCGGCAGCTGGCATGGCTGATTTGATGAGGATGGCAGCACTTTGGCTCTGCTGGGCTTACAGAACAGGTGGCTAGACAAGGTTGGTGGGAACTTCAGCCTGAGGTTGGCATGACAGACCTATGTTAAGTTTCCCTTCAGTCAGGGAGGGGAGATTCACTGTCACCAGGTGAGGCCCATGCTATATGGCTCGGGAGGGCATGCTGGGGCCTAGGGTGGCATTTGGACGCATCTTCAGTTCTGACCGAGACTTCAGCTCCTTCCCAGTAGGTCAAGCAGGTCTGGTCTCAGGATTCTTCTCCTGTCACCCACATGTCATTGCCATGTATGTCCTCAGGCAGACCCTGCCAGTCAGGCTTTGGGCTGAGTGTTCATGGTACCATCACACTTTACGCAGACAGGAGTTCACTCCTGTCCTGATGGTGCCAGCTCCTCCTATGGACTCTTATGCCCATGCCTATAGGACAGCACCAACGTCCTAGGGACACTGGGTTGGAGAAGTGAGGCAGAATCTGTCGAGCATTGGGACCGAGCTGGCATAGAGGACACACCTCTGTTGGCCCTTGGCCCTGTACCTGGCACATGATGGGCACTCAGGAAAGTGACTTATTGTATCAACTGGGGATTCATACAAGCTTCTCAGAAAGAACTCGGAGGCTCTGTCAATGACCTGAGGTTGTATTTCCTGCCTACTACCTCCTGTCTGCCACTGCCAGCACAGCTCCCTGAGTCACACAGCCCCATCCTCTAGCTTCTCCAGAGTGGAAGATAATGAGGCTGCTACTGCATTTGACTACACTGCTGCTCTGCAATGTGCAGCCCATCCCACCAGGCTAGCTGGGAGATGACTAGGAACAGACTTGGTCCCTCATGGGCAGACCCTCCTCAGACACAGCAGGATCCCCTCCTGACAAACTCCCCAAAGTAGAAAATGCACTGAATACCCCTAATATATGGAGCAGCCTCACTCAGCAACGCAGCATGGCACACTGTACACAGTGCCTGTATCCAGAACCCTGCACACAACACTCTCTACATAACACCCCGCAGCATTTGTACCCAAGTACCTTATACACAGTTCCTGTACATAGCACCCTGCATTCAGTGCCTCGCATAAATCACCCTGTACACAACCCCTGCCCCTGCATCACAGCCTCTGTCAGGCAGCTGACTGGGAACTGTGGTCACTGCTGCTGCCCAGCACCAAGGGAGCATCAGACTGCAGTTCAGTAGCCTGGGAAGGTCCAAAGCCAGAGCTCTACAAGGTGCCACTCAAGCCATCCCAAGGCAAGAACCCTAAGTCAGATCCTTATGCTTCGGAGACTACCGGTAGCCATTAACCATATGCAACAGAGACTCAAAGCAACGTTGGCTTAACGTGTCGTGTCTCTGTCACTCTCCTGAGAGCCCACCTGGTAAAGCAGATGCCCTGCACGAGCTGTCTACAGTCTTCTTCCCTGGCATCCCCTCCCAGACAATGGCCTTGTCTGCTTAGCCCCTGAGAGTTCTCCTGGTCCCTACCTTCGGAGAAGCACGAGTAGGCTAACCCAGAGCTTCCACCTCACTTCTGCCAGCTACAGGGGCGTCGAGAGATACGGTCTTTCCTTGGGGTCATTCTGTTGAGAACTAAAAGTTCTAAGAATAGGAGACTGAGCGATATTGGCAATGCCACCATGGGAGACAAGGATTAATTAACGAACACACTAATTAATGGATCACTACAAATGTAGAAAAATGTTTAGAAAAAGAGGTACTAGCTATAAAGGTCAGCTCTGACCTAGGAATATAGAAGTGACTGGAAAAAGGAAGCAGTGATGCAAAGGGCCTGAGGTCAGTGGAAGTGGAGCACACTCCGGGCCCTAAGAAGCCTTTTGCAGAGGTCTTGGGTTCAGTTCCCAGCACCCACATGGAGGCTTACAACCATCTGTAAACTCCAGTTCCAGGGGATTGGACACCCACTTCCAGCCTCCATGGGTCCTGCATGCACATAGTGCATAGACTACATGCTGGCAAAACACCTACACATGTGAAATAAAAATAAATCTTTGCAATAAATTAGTCTAGTTGCCTATAGAGTAGATTTGTTAACTTAGTTGTAGACCAACTCTTTAAGTACACAGTTTATTATTATTTGCAATGTAGTAATTATGCATTTATTGAGTACAGGGGGATGTCAGCAGGCACATGCAGATGAATGACATATGACCTCAGACACTTACTGTCTATCAGACCTCTATACACTGGGTAGTTGTAGTCCCTGAGACTGGCTTACAGGAAGGAGCTGTGGCCCCAACTCAAAAACTTCTACTTGGTTCCAGGCGCTTTTCTAAGGTTTGGTATGTAATTCACTCAATTCCTGAGCAAGCCACAGAATGGCTCCCTGCATTCGTTCTGTCCTCAGAGAAGCAGACGCCCTGGGGAAGGACCTGTGGGAGTGTACAGGGGCAATGTCTGGGAGACTCAGAAGAGAGAGGAGTTAACTGTAGCAGAACAGCACCAGCCAGGATGCAGGGCTGATAGACAGGAAGCCTCCGACGGTAGCGTGGCCTGGAGAGTACTGGGCAGGGAGCCCCAGCATCACAGTTCCATCGGGCGTCTGGGATCCCTGCACCCAGCAGGAACAGCCAGGCAGCACCCAAGTTCTGTCCCCAGCTGGGAAGCTAGGAGAGACCGTGTGGGTTCCAAGGGTGCATCTCCTCAGGCTCCGACTGACAATATTCCCATAGCCCTCTGCACAGGGGCTCTGAATGAGTTTCCTCCAGGGTCGAGACACCTCAGGGTCATTCTCATTTTCAGACAGGAATGGAAGGGTTGCGACTTGCCTGGAATTGTACATCCAAGGCTCAGGAACAGGGCTTGAAATGAGGCGGAACACCCAGACCCTTGTTTTGCTACCCATATCAACTTCCTCCCTGAGGTGGGGCAAGAGGCCTGTTGGCATGGATGTAACTGATTAGAGCCTTGAACATCAGGGTCACTTGGACAGGGGCTTTTGTGGCTGTCGGCTGAGAATTCCCAGTCAGCAGAACCCTTGGGCTGCCAACCCCTGTGGGGGTGGGGCCAGGCAGTGTGCAGTGTGGCCTCAACCTCCCTTGGGTAACTGGACTGGGATTACTTAAATGGCTGCAGGTGAGGCAGCTTTAGGAGAGCTGTTTACCCAAGGGACTCAAGGGTCAAGAACTGGATGTCTCTCCCAATGCTTATGTCATGATGCTAACTCCAGTCCTTCAGAAAGCCTGTGTTCTGGAAACAGAACCTTCAAAGATGGAATTAAATTTTTTTTTTAGAAAAAAGCCACTGGGATAGAATTCTTAGGAGAAGAGATCAGGACACAGACAAACACAGGGAAGACCATACAGGAACTGGGTGAGAAGAGGGCCATGTCTCCAAGTCAAGGAGGAAGGTCTTGGGAAACCTTCCCTGTGACACCTCGTCCTGGACTTGCAGCTTCATGCTTGCTCATGCTGTAACGAAGTGAGCTGCCAGAGAAGCAGGCATCCCACGCAAGACAAGCCCTGGCCAGTACCCCACAGAACTCCTGCTGAGCCCACCTGCATTGCTTCAGAGGTCTGCCTCTGCAGGAACAAGCCAGCAGGATGAGATCCCCGTTGTCAGTAGCTGTCAGGGGGAGGGCTGCAGATTTGGGGGTGCAACTGGATCTGTGAACATGTGCATGGGAGAGGAAATGAAGCTAAGCTAACCAGGAGAATGTCAATCCAAGATACATGTCCTTTATTTTATTATCTGTGAGTAGGTGTGCTGTGTCGGGAGATCAAACCCTGGCCGCACAAGTCAGGCAAGAACTCTATCTCCAGTCCAAATCCATGACCTTAAAGAGCTTGTTGACTTGTGGGAAAGATGGACAATGGCACATAAGTAAAAACTAGAAAACCAGAACCATGAAATGAGATGAACCAAGGCCAGAGATCAGAGAGCAGGCAGACTCTTTCAGACCTGGCAATCAAGAAAGCCATGGGCTCATGTGACATTTGAGCAGAGGTCTGAACAGGAGAAATCTGGCCATAAAGATATCTCAGGAAATAATGAAACAATGGAAGAATATGTGCCTGACAAGGAGAACGACTTCTATTTTCCTGTTAAAAGGATATACCTGAGTCTGGGCTCAGTGATAGAGCTCTTACCTTAAATGCACTATGCACCAGATTAAATAGCAACTATTAAGGGGAGGAAAGTATAGCAATTCTAAAGCAACAATAAAAAAGGAAAAGTAAAGAAAGGACTATAAAATCAAATATATCTTGATAAAACGTATGAAATTTGTGAGAAAACATGAGGAAAATATCAACACCCCCAGAGGACTCAGTACTAGGCGTTTTTACAGGCAAAGCCATATGATACTCAAATAACATGTTTTGTTTGTTTTTCAAGACAAGGCTTCTTTGTAGCTTTGGTGTCTGTCCTGGAACTAGCTCTTGTAGATCAGGGTGGCCTTGAACTCACAGAGATCAGCCTGCCTCTGCCTCCCGAGTGCTGGGGTTAAAGGCATGCGCCACCACTGTCTGGCTCAAATAACATATTTTATATCCACTTATTTCCTTTTAAAAGCAATGTAAGTTTTTCTATTAAAGGGTTATTTAAAATTAAAATACATGATGCTAGGGAGATGGCTCAGAATTTAAAAGGACAGGCTATTCTCGCAGAGGACCTGGATTTGATTCCCAGCACTGACATGGTGGTTCACAACTGTCTGTAACTCCAGCTCCAGGGATCTTACATCCTCTTCTGGCCTCCGTGGGCACTGCATACATGTGCACATAGAGAACATTCATACACGGAAAATATAAATAAGTCTTTTTAAATTAAGCTTTCAGAAATGAGGCTGAGCTAGGAGGATACCAAGAGAGCCTGGGATCTATATCAATACCTTGTTTCAAACAAAAAACAAAAACCCTGCAAATTTGAAGAAATAAAAGTCATTCCACTGCCAAAGATTGTTCTTAAAGTTTAAAAGACTCCCAGAGACTAGGAGCTCGACATCCTCTCTGGCCTCTTCTTTCTTTTTTCATTTATTTATTCATTTATTTTTATTGTTTGAGACATGGTTTCTCTGTGTAATAGTCCTGGCTGCCCTGGAACGTGCTTTTAGATCAGGCTAGCCTTGAACTCACAGAGTTCTGTTTGTCTCTGTCTCCCAAGTGCTGGGATTAAAGGTGTGCACCACCACCCACTCTCTGGCCTTTTCTATGAGGCATTTCTTTGAATGGATGGTGCATGGGATGTTTCTGCTGCTGTGAGATCTCTGCCCCATCCAGGTCTCCCATGGAGAGTTTCTATTGCCTGGTTGTCTTTTCCTTCTCTCTAGCGAGTGTCGAAATGGAGCATCAGGGAGAGCTCGCCTAGCAAGCCTGAGACCCTAGCATCTAGCTCCAACTCTGAAAATAAGCAAATAAGTCCTTCCTTCTGTATGTGGGAGCTTTTCTTTCTAGATGGTGGAAAAAGAGGGTACACCTATAAAAAGGCACAGGCTAAGAGATTGGATACGAAATCAGGATCCAACATTCTGCTGTTTACAAGAAACACACCTCAACCACAATGACAGGTATCTGCTCGGAGTAAAGGGTTGGGAAAAGGTTTTTCAATCAAATGGACCTAAGAAACAAGCGGGTGTGGCTATACTAATTTCTAACAAAATTGACTTCAAACTAAAATCAATCAGAAGAGATGGAAATGGACACTTTATACTCATAACAGGAACAATCCACCAGGATGAAGTCTCAATCCTGAATATCTATGCCCCTAACATAAAAGCACCCACTTATGTAAAAGAAACATTACTAGAATTTAAGGTAGACATCAAACCCCACACATTAATAGTAGGAGACTTCAACACTCCTCTCTCACCAAAGGACAGGTCAATCAGACAGAAGCTTGTTTTGTCTCTTACAAGAAAATTGTTCTGATTTCCCAGAGGACCAACGGTCCCGTTTAGGGTAAATCCCTGGGACCCTGTTTAATTTCTTTTCTGTGTGTGTGGGATGAACATGCATGTTGGGGGCGGGCACACATCGCATATGTATGCGTGCATGTAGAGGCCTGACGCTGACATTTGGTGTCTCTCTCTACTTCTCTCCACTTTGTTCATTGAGGCAGTGTCTCTTGCCGAGCCTGGAGCTCACCAATTCCAGTTGGTCCAGCAGCCAGCTTGCTCGGGGGATCCTGCCTTTGCTCCCGTATCCTAAAATTACAGGCTTCTGCATGGTGTTGGCCATGCAAACTCTGCTTCTGAATATCTAGAAATCTCTGTGCAGCATACATTCTTTGCAGGAAACAAGAGAACACAGAATAAAGTGAAACTTTTTTAAAAAATTAGAAGGTAGTAAGTATCC
The DNA here is from genome assembly GCF_000317375.1 of Microtus ochrogaster. Taxonomy (NCBI): domain Eukaryota; kingdom Metazoa; phylum Chordata; class Mammalia; order Rodentia; family Cricetidae; genus Microtus; species Microtus ochrogaster. Next base: position 4,367,441 of record NW_004949099.1, read on the forward strand.
AGAACTGTTAAACTGGATAGGAAAAGAGGGGAAGGAAGAGGTAGCGCAAATGCAGGCTCACCTCGAAGGTATCTATCACTTACAAACCCTGGAGGAGAGAGCCACGTTGAGTGTTGGGGTCAGAGCATACCCAGGCAGAGGGAACAGCACATGCAAAGGCCCTGAAGTTTGTGCCTGGTAAGTTGGCGACCATGTGGTTGGAGTAACATGAGCAAGAAGACGGGGTCAGGGGAATGAAAGGGACACAAGAGAGACTGAGAAAGCTTGGGTTATATATACTACCTGTGAGTGAGCTTCCGGAAGGTTCTGAAGCAAGGGGTTCTAATCTGACTAAGGGTTAGGCAAAATGCCCTAAGCTGGTCATGGGTTTCTGGACAGCTGGGGCATCTTCCCCCTGGGCCAAGGCTGCTCAGCTACACCCTTGCTGTTGAGCCTTTGACCTTTGGCTGCACTTCTCCCTGGGGGGTGCGAGACATTGGACAGAGTGAGAGGAATGCAGAGCCCAGCGTAGGCAGTGCAGTGGAGAAGTGTGCTGGCCCAGCCTGACCCTGCCCTGAGCGGACGAGCTGGGATCAATCAACTTTACAGACTAGCCAATGCCACCTGCTTTGCTTGCTAGCCCTGGCTGCAGAATGCCCCAGCCTCAGGGGGTACCTTGTCTAAGATCATAAAGTTGATGACCAGCGGCTTATGATGAGCACAGGCTGCCTCAAGTGCTCTGGTTAAGACTCAGTTTAACTGGTGGGTCGTTCGCAGTGACCTGGAGGGCCCCCAGATCCTTGATTAAGGGGGCCCAGACCCGCTGGCGCTACAAATTCTGTCTCCAGCACGAACCGCTGGGAGAAGCAGGGGGGAACGGTTGGCCACCTGCCAGTACCAGGTAAGAAATGCCACGAAGAAGGTCTGTCCAAATGTCCTAGGTGTTTGTAAGAAGCTCCCTAGGCAGACACACCTGGCATTGCCTGGTCCTCTATGTGTGGCTAGGAAGGCCTGTGCTCTCTCTCAGTGGGTTTCTTCTTGCTGGCTGAGGAACCAGGTATAGTGTGGGTTAAAGGGCACAGCAGGGTACCCAGCTCCCTCTGCTCACGTGTTTTCTAGGGCTTCACTTTCCTCATTAAGTCATGCAAGAGCGGCCCAGGATGGCTTGGGACTGAAGTCTGGAACTCCCTCTGCAGATCGGGAGCACCCTGCAGTCTTTGGGGAGGCGCCCGCACTGTCACAAGCCTCCGCGGACAGTCAGTCGCAGAGGCCTAGGGCAGCGCAGCGAGCGCGCATTCCCGTGGGTAACCATGACCGCTGGAGAAAAGAGCAGATGGATTTTTACAAATGGTTCCTTTAGACACGGTCCCTACTAGATCCGGCCTTGATCGGGCTGCGGAGGGGGCTGCGGGGACGATTCCGCTCAGGAGGTCCCACGTGGCCTGCACTTCAGGTTTGTGCGGGCTTTCCGTGGGTCCTTAGGCCCGTCTCCCGTGCGCACCGGAGGACCAAGTGAGAATCCACGCAGAGGCCCGGGAGCGCGTGGGCTGCGGGAGGGCGCGGCCGGGGCGGGGCGGGGCGCGTGACGCGCGGCCCTAGCCAATGGGGCGCGCGCCCGAGGCCGAGCCTCCTGCGAGCCTTCGCGGCGCCCGCGGCGTCACGTGAGCGGCCGGAGAGCGCGGAGAGCGGCGAGCGGCGAGCGCCCAGCTCGGCCGCAGGGAGCGCGGTCTGCGGCCAGGAGCGCTGGACGCGCGGCCGCATACGGAGCCGGGCCGCACGCGCGAGGCCTCGCCAGGCGACGCCGAGTCCAGGTGGGAGACCCGCGGGATACCGCGGCCGCGTGGGTCCGCCCGGGGGATCGCGGGCCGTCCCCTGGCGCTCGCTGTTCGAGCTGCGCGCCGGGGCCCGGGGAATGCGGGAACCCCCTGAGTGAGAGCGCGGGACCCGCGGAGGGCAAACCCCGTGTACGCAGCTCCTGCCCGCGGAGCCCACGCGCGTCCGTGGCACTCCTGGATCTGCGCTCCCATATGGCGGCGCCCGGCGGGGCCTGGCGACAGAGGGGCGGAAAGGTTACTGTCGGTCACAGCAGTGGTGGCCTAAGAGGGGACGCGGAGGGGGGTACCGGACAGAGGGTAAGGTGCTCTCCGAAGCCGTGCGCAGGAGTCTGGCCCACCTCCTTCCCTGCTTACTTAACACCCACGGGTGGACACCCACGCGCGGGCACCTGGCGGACACCCGCACGGCTGCACTGCGCCCCGCACACGCAGTCACACGACACAAACTCACACCCATTTGCGCGCACCCGCAGCGTTCCTGCGCTTCTGCTCAGATTCCCCAGGCAGAGTCCCCAGGCCTCTTTGACCAAACATTACCGATGAGATGGCTGAGGGTAGCAGCCGCGGAGCAGGGCAGGCCACCCTTCTTGGAAGCCCTCTCTCGAGAAGGGTACAGGGGCTGTTTTCTCTCATGGTATGCGAAGCTGAAATCCCAGATGTTTGATTGAGTCCTTCAGATGTTTTTTTCCCCCGACCATGGGGAGCCCCCACCGCCCTACAGGTGCGAGAATGTAACTTTGGGGGCCTTAGGACTGCTCAAGAAGGAGACTCTTATTTTGAAGAGCGGCCCCCATTCGCCACCCCCGTGATTTGCACGCTGACCCAATGGCTAGCCCTTGGCCGGCTCTAGGCTTGTTATCAATTACATGTTGTTCCTACAGCCGCTGTGTCCCCGGGAGGATAAACAGCAGGCCTGGCCGGCTAGGAGAGGGGGCGGAGTCCAGCGGCCGGCCAGGGATCGTGCCCAGAACCGGGTGCCCCCTCCCCCTGCACGCAGTCTGCGCCTCTGGCTGCGCCACGTGCTGCTGTTTTTCAGGGACCGGTTTGAGCGCTGGCACTCAGACTTTCAGCCCTGGGTCTTCAACGCCTCAGTGTCCCGGGGTTGCTCAGTTCTGTTTTAAGATCCTGTTGACTGACTGGGGCCTCTCCACTCCTGGATTCAGTCAAGGGCTGTTTCTTGACTCTAGATCTTGGCCTGTACGGAAGAGTCATAACTGCTTGTATTCTGGTGGGGAAGCAGAGCATAGACAGGTCTCACAGTGGTGCCTGCTGTGGAGGATATTATCCTGGTTGATTTGTCTAAGGGAAAGTGTCTTCTGAGTTGAAATATCTAAATAATGAGCTCCCACCTGGAACGCTTGGAGAGACTTCCACAGAGGAGTTGTTGGTGCCATGGCCCAGGCTCTTTTAGTGCAGATGAGCCAGGCCTGAAGCAGCTGGAGGGGCAGCGTGGGTGGGCAGGGTGCTAGTGCCCTGGGCCCTGGAGGAATCGGAAACATTTTTATGGCGGGAGGGAGATTCTTCTGTGCAGTTCCACTTTGCCATCCTTTTGTATCTGCATTCGCTACCTGTTCCTGCCCCGCTTCCATGTCTCAGTAGGGTCTCACACAGCTGCCCTGGAACTCACGATCCCCTGGCTGTCTCCTGAGTGCTGAGGTTCTGAGTATGAGCCGCTCTGCCCACCAGCACCGCTGTTTGTACTTACAGCGGACTGGTTTCTATCCTTTTAACAATGGAGTCTGGAGACCACCATCACATTTGAAAACAGTGTGATCGCCCGGTGTTGTGGGGTGTCCAGCTGTCATCATGTCATCTCAGATCTTAGGCGGCTCTGTTCCAAGTCCTGGGATACCATGCGCCCTGCGTTTGCCTGACTGTCCAAATCTTAATAAGTGTTCCGGTATACATGAGCTCTTTGGGTGTGCACGCAGCCTCGGAGCCGGGTCACACTGGCAGCACCCAGATGTGAGCACAGAGAAGTTGTACCCCTTGCCTGAGGTCACGCAGCTGATAGCTGCATGCGAGGTGTGCGCCCCGCGCCTTTGCCTTTTGCGTTGTCTGGCACTTGATTCCTGCTCAGCACCTGCCTTAGTGAAGAGCGTGTATTTTAAAACACACTCCTGCTCTTGATCCTCAGCTGAGTGTTTAAACCCAGATGGCCTCCTGGCAGGATTACCCTCGAGCTCAGATCTTGCCTCTATTCCCTGGAGCAAGAGAGAAACTTAGAGAGCACTGAAGCATAGAACAGTTGGGGAAATTGAGACCCAGGGGAGCAAAGTGACTCTGGCCTCTTGGCTGCTGGGCAGTGCCAGGTGCCAGGCTGTGGAGTGGACCTGTGGAGATGATGGCCAGGATGTGGGTGCAGAGACTATGGACTCTACAGTTCTGCGCATTCCCCCTCTCCAGTCTTGATAATCACACAGCCAGCCATGGTCACTGGGCGGGGACAAAGGTCCACAGAGGTGGCCCCATCCCAGCCAGATACTGTTGACTCTCCTTGGCCGCCAGACCTAGCATGGGATTTGGCTTTGGAGGACACGGCTTTCCCTCTCCTTTCTGTCCACATTCTCTGAGCCCTTCTTGGGTACGTGGTGTGGTGCTAAGTGCTGGGGACACGGGCATCTGCTGAGCTTCCCCAAGTCGGTGAGTGACCCAGACAGAAGAGGTGGGGTGGGGGGGAGGACAGGAGGCTCTGCTCCCACACATCGGCCAAGAGCAAATGTCACCGCCTTATCCTGCCCGAAGGTTGCGAGGTCCCAGGAAGTTACCCACGAACTGGGCTCTCAGACCCTCTGGAGCCTCATGGCCACCAGGGACTGGACCTTGTCCATCATGGCGGGAAAGTGTTAGGCGCCATGGAGGGAGCGCTTGGCTCAACTCTGTGTCTCCTCTCCTAGTCGCAGAGGAGAAAGGTGGTTCTGGAACTCGGCTGGAAGTTTGTAGGGAAACATTGTGAAGGCAGGCAGGCAGGCACTTCATGACCTCTAACCTTTTTTTCCCCTCCACATTATAGCTACCAGGCTAAAGTACAGGCAGCTCAGATACAAGCGTGTCCCATTCAACTCTGGGAACGCTGTGCTTGCATTCACAGAAGTTCATTTTTGAAATCTGAAGTGAACATCTAACAAGCAGCTTGTGCTTTTATTCGCTCAGAAACCTCCGAAGCCTGGGCTCAGAGTGCAAATGGCATCTTTCCTTGTCACCCCCTCTCTAGCTCCAGGTAGAGGGCAGAGTTTAGGTCCTGCCACTTGCAGGGCCTCCTTCCCCTGGCCTCCTTTCCCCCTTGGACTCAGCTGTTCACAGTCAAGAAGCATTCCTTGTTTTATTCCTTTCCAGAATCACTCTGGAAAATGTTTGAAACCAGAAGTGCCCTGGGTTGTGCAACGGGGCCTGGAGAGGGCTCTTTTGCAAACAGGGTGATGCAATTTCTGAAAACACACTCGCCGGCCCCATTGTCCCTTGGGATGGAAGCAGGGTCTGGACATTTGGCCACAGGAGGCCTTGGGCAGGCAACGGAGGGTGGGGGCTGCGAGGCACCAGTGAGCATGCAGTCCTTCTAACCAGACCTCCCTTGTTCCCTCTTCAGCCACCACAGGCTCGGCCAAGCCAGCATGGTGGACCACTTGCTTCCAGTGGACGAGACCTTCTCGTCACCAAAATGCTCAGTGGGGTACCTGGGTGATAGGCTGGCCAGCCGGCGACCATACCACATGTTGCCCTCTCCCATCTCTGAGGATGACAGCGATGTCTCCAGCCCCTGCTCTTGTGCCAGCCCTGACTCGCAAGCCTTCTGTTCCTGCTACGGCTCAGGTCCAGGCCCTGAGGCCCAGGACAGCATCTTGGATTTCCTCCTGTCTCAGGCCACACTGGGCAGTGGTGGTGGCAGTGGAGGTGTCGGAGATAGCAGTGGCCCTGTGACCTTGGGATCATGGAGGAGAGCCTCTGTGCCTGTGAAAGGGGAACATTTCTGCTTCCCCGAATTCCTGTCAGGAGACCCTGATGACGTCTCCAGACCCTTCCAGCCTACCCTGGAGGAGATTGAAGAATTCTTGGAAGAGAACATGGAGGCTGAGGTCAAGGAGGCCCCAGAGAGCAGCAGCAGGGACCTGGAGGCCTGCAGCCAGCTCTCCGCTGGGTCACACCGGAACCACCTCCATCCAGAGTCTGGTGGGAGAGAGCGCTGTACCCCGCCACCAGGTGGCACCGGTGGGGGTGGTGCCCAAAGTGCTGGTGAGGGGCCAGCACGTGATGGCCCCATGCCCTTGCTGCTGCAGATCCAGCCTGTTGCTGTGAAGCAGGAGGCAGGTTCAGGGCCAGCCTCCCCAGGGCAGGCCCCAGAGAGTGTCAAGGTCGCCCAGCTCCTGGTTAACATCCAGGGGCAGACCTTTGCACTCCTGCCTCAAGTGGTACCATCCTCCAACTTGAACCTGCCCTCCAAGTTTGTGCGCATCGCGCCTGTGCCCATCGCTGCCAAACCTATTGGTTCGGGATCCCTAGGTCCTGGCCCTGCTGGCCTCCTTGTGGGTCAGAAGTTCCCCAAGAACCCAGCAGCAGAACTTCTCAAAATGCACAAATGCACTTTTCCCGGCTGCAGCAAGATGTACACCAAGAGTAGCCACCTCAAGGCCCACCTGCGCCGGCACACAGGCGAGAAGCCCTTCGCCTGCACCTGGCCGGGCTGCGGCTGGAGGTCAGTATGCATGGACAGGCTGGGCAGCCAGCTAGGAGGCACATCGCTGCTCACTGGGGTGTATTGCCAAGCCCCCTTTCTCCATTAGATGAGGTGGATTAGGAAAGGAGCAAGGGGTGGGCAAGGGTCAGGATCAGAGCTGGCACAGTTGCTGGAGACTTACTTGTCCCTCTTGGTGAATGAAACTGGTAGCCACCTGGTCTCCGGTTTCTTTAAAGACCAGGTAAGTCTTGCTTGGGCTTATGCTACATGTGGTCTCTCAGGCTGGGCTGAAGCAGAAGGAAGCTCAGCTAGGGAACTGGGCCAGAGAGCCATGCAGGCCTCTCAGCATCCTTGGGGTAAGTACTACCGTCACACCCATGACATTTCTGCTCAGGTACATGGAGACTCTGACTAGTCAGGAACCACCCACGCCACAGTACTGTGTGAGTGGAATGTGAGCCCTGAGACTCGAACTAGAAAATTATACTTCCCTCCAGCCAGGAGGTGAGCTTTGCTCACAAGTTTGGGCATAGCTTTGCCTTGTTTCTTCCCTGGCAACTGGAGGAGTGTTTGGGAAGTCAGAGAAAAGCCGAAAGGAAGGACAGACAGCTATCATATGGAGCCAAAGGTGGCAGAATCCTATAGACTTCTGTTCCACAAAACAGGGTGGATCCAGACTGCCCAGATGTGATGACAGGGACCATGGAATCCTGGGGTCGCCCTGTCCTAGGCCCTGGGTGCCCGTCATGGTCTTCAGGAGGCTAGTTGCCTGCAGAAGCTCACACGCTCAGGGTGCTACAGCCAGGTGGCGGATGCTCTGGCCTTGATGGATAGCGTGTGTGGCAGCAGCACCGTTCCATCTTGTCTGTCTGTCACGTGTGTGTGTCAGGTGAGGCTCATCTGTATGCACAGATCTGATAGAGCTAGACATTGTCTGCAATGTATGGGCACGTCTTGTACCTGATGTGGGGTGGCACCCAGGAATAGTCCCAGAGGGGGAGTTCTGAGTTAGTGGGGCTAGCCTCAGGGCAGGTGCTGGCCTGATGAGACTGAGCCTGGGGGATGGCCTGTCACAGTGGTAGTATTTCCCTTCCAGCACCAAATTGACCAGAAAAGGAACTTTCTCAGTCAGTATTTTGGGTTGCGGAGGTTCCTGAGAGGTGTTGTTGTTTTCTCTTACCTGTTCAATTGCTGGGCTCCCTAGGTCTGCTGTCTTTTCTCTGAGCCATGTTTTCAGGAGTGGACCCAGAGCAGACTGTGGGGTGGTAAGTGAGTGGACAAGTTGTAGGGCAAGAGGAGCCTAGACAGAGACCTGGCAGGGGTGTTGACTGAGGACGCAGGGAGCAATGGACCCTGTTTGGAGGAGGCAGTGGGACAGGCCCAGAGCCCGCCCTGGGGTTGCTATCAACTTGCAATCTCCTATCTGTCTCTTTTTGTTCTCTGGAGCTCAGAGCTAATGTGGGGGGTCTGACTGTGCCCTCTTTTCATGAGGCTAATGGTCATTTTCCCACATTCGGACTATGGAGAGGAATCTCTGAGGTGTCCTACCTGGGACACTGGCAGGTGTTTGCACCCACAGGGACTGCTCATGGACAGGCTACTGAATAGCCTTTGCCCAACAGTGCTCACTCCATGGGCTTGCTTGCCCCAGGAAGTACTGCTTGCTCACTTTGACTGGTGCTGACGTTTGAGTGGCATCTCCAGAGAGAAAGAGGCCAGGCCAGGGTTACAGGCTGTAAGATGTGGTCAAGGATGAGGGCTGGAAGGCAGGTCATCGCCCACCACCGCGTTGCTCCAGGAAGCATGAGATTCAAGGAAGGGCCTTGGCTCTGACCCTGAGCCTTGCACTGGCCTCACTGCCTGCCCAGGCAGAGCCCACTCAGCAAGACTAAAAACATGGTGTCCATGTCAAGGTCCCTGTGTAGCATCTACCTCAGGAAAGAGCTGGAAGTTTGAGTGTCTGAGATCCCCAGGATATTCTTGGAGATTAGAAGCCTAGGGGTTGTGCCTCGAAGGTCTGCGAGCTCCCTGCATGTGGTCAGCCTTCCACTCAGAAGCAGTGTAGTGGGCAGCAATTCCTTGCTGCAGTTAGGTGGGACGGTGGGCTGTGATGACAATGATGATGGTGGCAGTAGCATATCGCTTTGGGGATCACTGTGTGCTGGGATCCCCACCAACCCCTTCTCTTGTGTATGCCCTTCTGCGGGAGCTCATTACTCCCTGAAATTGATGTGGCCTTCAAATGCAGAGAACACTTTGGAGTGTTTAAATTCCAGTCCAGCCTTCTTGCTGTGGCCCACAGCTTCCCCAGTGTTCTCTCTGGCCTTTACGCCTTCTCTAGCAAGATCAGCCATGCCACTCTCCCCTCTGTTTCCTTCACCGTCGTCACAGGCCCCAGGATGCTTGTGGTGGCTCAGCCTTTGCTGTGAACCCCCAATACACACATTAGCTTATTGAGTCCTCACAAGAACTCTACAAGCATATGCAGTCACCCACATTCTACAGAGGGAAATCAAGGGTACAGAATGATCATCTGTCAGAAGGATGTAGCTAGTATGTGTGATTTTGGGGTTGGGGTACATCCCCGTGAGTGCAGCACCTGCCTGATTCTTCAGCAGTACAGCCAGGTTTGGAAGTGGCCATAGTATATGCTGTGGGGTGTGTGTGTGTGTGTGTGTGTATGTGTACTGTGTACTCCTGTGATCAGATACATATGCACATGAAGGCCAGAGGTGCTTACCATGTGTCTTTTTCAGTAGTTCTCCACCCTATTTTTTGAGACTGGGTCTCTCACAGCCTAGAGCTCATGGATTGTCTAAGCTGGCTGGCCAGTGAGCTCCAGCCCGTCTCTACCCTATCAGCACTGATAGTACAGGCACACCCTACTGTGTCCAGTTTTTATGTAAGTGCGAAGGGATCTGAACTTGGGTCCTCAGGTTTGCTCAGCAAGCACTTTACCAAATGGGCCACATCCTCAGCCCCTAGGCTGTGCTGTGCTCCTGGCTCCTGGCTATGGGAAAGGAGAGAGCGGCAGGCACAGTGGTAACTGCTCTGATGAGACACTGGTCTGAGCATGCTCATGTCAGTTCCTATGAGGTGCGCCTAATGGAGGAAATAGAGCCACAGATCTGGTAAGCACTTTCTCTGTGGTCATACAACTTCTAAGTTGCAGAGTTGTCCAGCGCTTAGGAGGCAGAGACAGGATGATCTCTGAGTTCAAGGCCAACCTGGTCTACAGAGTAAGTTCCAGGACAGCCAGGGTTACACAGAGAAACCCTGTCTCAGGGAAAAAAGAGAAAAAAAAAAGTGGCAGCGTCAGGAACTTAACAGCTGTTTTCTCCCTCACCCACCCTAGGCTCAGAGTGCTTCTCCACACTTTTGCTTCCTTTCCACACTCTTGCTCACCTCCCAGGGGAGAGGCCCCTCCTCCACCTGCAGCTGGGCCTGGCTGGTCCAACGTGTTCTATACTTCCCATCCGGCTCTGGTGCTGGCACTGGGCCCTGAGTTCCTAAATCTGCCCAAGCCCCTGCCTCTGCTCCCATTTCTCCACAGCCCAGGGGACTGCCCTGCAGCTGAGGTGGCACCTGTCCCAGTCCCAAACCCCACTGCATTCTGCTTTAGTGTGGCCAGGATTCCCTCCTCTCTCCCTGTTAGGACGTGGTTTTGCATGCAGGAGGGACTAAAGCCAGCCTGCCTATTCTGGTGTAACCATCTGGGAAGTGGCTGTTTGCCGCCTTCCTAGAAGTTTCCTCTCCCCACTTGCAGACACAGGCCTCCTTTGTTCCCTGCAGTGGAACATCCTGTTCCAGAGTGGCCAAGCCGCTCCTTCCAGAAAGAATCTCGCTGGGCCATAGCTGAAGTGAGTATTAATAGCTGTCAGCCGCTATGTGTCATGTACTACCGGCATCCATGGTGGACACAGGAGGCCCCGAGGGGGACAGTAGAGTCCAAAGCCACTGAGTGTTGGCGGAAGTGGGTACTGGATTCGGGCTTAGTGGTCTGGTTTCAGGCCAACTCTCTTAGCATTCATCACCGCTGCCCATATGCAGGGGCATGTCCTCTGGCCTTGTGGCTGGCAGATGCCCACATATCATCTGCAGGTTGCACACTGCACATGCAGCCTTCTGAGATCTGACTGTTGACAGTGACTTTCTGGCAGATGGCAACTTGTGTCTCACACAGTTCTTATGCTGACATTCCTGATGGCCCCTGTGCGTCTTCTGCCCTATGACCCAACGACGAGAGTTATGAACCTGCCCCACAGACGCCAGGCACCAGGCCTTTGCCATCTACCAGGAATCCTGTGTTCTATTCCTTGTGTTCAATAGGAGCTCACAGTTCTTAAACAATTGCCACATTTGAAGCCCCATTGTCTGTAATTGTCTCCCGAGATAAGTCTGTCATTGTTACTGTCCCAAGGTAGGGATACCAGGGTTTAGCAGGACTTGGCAACCTGCCCAGACAAATCCCAAGGCTGTGTCCTGCCCAGCTAAGATCTTGTATCTCTTGCTCATTGCCGCCTCAGGCTTCTCGTTTGACTGTTATCAGAGGATGTGACCCCGTCAGGCAGGGCTCATCTTCAACTCAGTTACCAGGACATTCCTGTCAGGTACCAAAAGGCTGTGGCAGCAGAGGGAGGCTCTGGAATGGGGACACCTTGTTCTCTGGCATGGCTGCCCTTCAGCTGCTGTCCCTCTCAGAGTGTCTTATAACCTGTCCCTTAGAAGGCATGCAGGGAGTGAGGGAGGAAACTGAGGTCCCGGATGCTCAGTCAGGACCAGTGAAATGGGGACTGTCAAACCTGTTCTTCCTTGTGAGACTCCGTGCCCAACGCCTGCTGAGGGCACGTGGCTATGGCACAGGGTCCAGATAACAGCACTACCAGGCCAGGAAGAGAAAGCTGAGAGGCAGGAGCAGACAGGCCAGGGGAGAGGCTTCATTCCAGCCTCAGGTGTTCTGTCTCAGTTCACATCACCGTGAATTCTATCTAGTTAAATGGTCCTCTAAGAGACATCCCCGTGCCCGGTCCCCTGGGACATGGCTGCAAGGCAGCAACTTCCACACTGGTTCTACCTGCCTTGACAGGCCCTGCACTGCTCAAAGCACAGGATTTTGAGGCCCTTGGTGTCATGAGCCCTGCCGGTTGTCAATGTCACTATTATTCTTGTTCCCCAGGCTGAGGTCAGGGTGGTCTACTGCAGAATCTGAGCTAAGGTGACCGTAGCTCTAGCAACTGAGTGTGACGTCTTTGCTGTCCACCTCATCTGCCACACTGAGTGGCACCTATCTAGAAATGGGGTGCCGGGCCTGGGACTCGTGTGTGTTCCTGGGGATATATGCAGTGATCAGTGTGTGACAATCTTTTCTCATCCAGGGGTGCCTGCTGAGCATCCCCCCCCCCCATTTAAATGCACCTCCTGGGCACAGAGAACAGGGAGTGAGTGCGCTCTTCTTCCTGGAGCTTATGCTGTCTAGGCACAGCTGAGCCTAGTTAAGATGTTGAAACTAGTCTGAAAATGCCATGGGGCTGGAGGTGGTGCTCGGTGGTGGAGCCCTTGTGTATCTGAGCTTTGCTTCCCCAGCACACACAGGAGATAACATGGTGCGCAGTGCTGTGGTGCAGCTCAGCACACGGTGTAGGACCCCCAGGAGGTGACACTGGGGATAGACTGAAGAATGAGCGGATAAGGACAGAGAGGAGAGGGGAGAGTGCGCAAGTGTCTTGTCACAAGGATAGAGGAAAAGTCTGAATAGGTGGGGTAGTGAGGCCCTGGGGTCCTGTTGCTAGAGCAAAAGCCAAATGGAGAGTCTTAGGTCTCTGAAGTTTTTCCAAACAGCCTGGGCATTGTGGCCTAGCTCTGGTTCCTGCCTGTTCCCCGGATCTCTGTTCCCAGGCCTGCAGTGACTGGGAGAGAGGCATGTTCCAGGAAACCATTTAAATGCTTAGATGTACTTTGAAGGCATGTTTGGAGGCATCTCAGAAGATCCCATGTCCAGGTCTGCAGAATGCCAGGTCCTTCTGCCCTGTTGCAGCAGAAGAAGAGTGGCCAGGCGCTCCCATGGTCTGAGGAGTCTGGTTCCTTTGTTGGGCCTGTCAGCTCTGGTGGGTCTTCCCAGGGACCAAATACTGCTGACCTGCTGTTGACAATATAGGAGTGATCTAGTTCCACCGAGTTACTGTGGGAGGGAGGGAGTCCCAGGTGGCTAGCAGCCTTAGGTCCCTTTCCCATGCAGAACAGTAACCAGCTACTGTGGGAAGCAGGCCCTGCCAGGATAGAAAACCCGTGCCTCGTTGTCTTTACCCTTGGCTTCTGGGAGGTCTCAGGGACACTGGGGCTTGCCAGGATCTCATTGGGTGGCTACAGAGGTGGTCTAATCACTTAAGATCCAGCCTGGCTTAGCCTAGCCCACTGTACCCCCACCTGGTGCTGGGGAGGCTGTGGCACTGGCTTTGAGGTCACTTGCAGTGGTGGTGCCCACACTGGCCTGGCTGACCGCCATGTTCCACAGGTTTTCCCGCTCAGATGAACTATCACGGCACCGGCGATCTCACTCGGGTGTGAAGCCGTACCAGTGTCCCGTGTGCGAGAAGAAGTTTGCGCGGAGTGACCACCTCTCCAAACACATCAAGGTGCATCGTTTCCCAAGGAGCAGTCGGGCCGTACGAGCCATCAACTGAGTGCAGTGACCACCCCACCCTCCCCTAGCCCCACGCTTTGTTTTTAGATGCAATAATTTATTGCCTCCTTCAGAAGGATGTGACAATGTTACCAGCCCCCTTCTGAATCTTAGGAGGTGTGACCCAGAACCGCCATGGCTGCCTTTCGGGGGAGGACCTAGAGTCCCCAAGGTCCCCGGGGCTGGTTCCCCGGTGGCCCAGGCAGGCCTGCACCCTTGTGCCTTTGTGCCTTCCTGCCAGCCGGAAGGATTATTGGGGGGGGGGGTCCTTGCCCTTCTCCCATTGGGCTCCCTACCTGGGCCAAAGCCAACATTATTGCTGGGGAAGAAGTGTTTTGGTTGTGTCGAAATAGTTCCCAGAAGGAGCCATGCTGGGAACAAGGAAGTAGGTCAAAAGTGTAGGGCTGAACTGTGGCATGAGGACTGCCATATGCAAGAGGCCTTTGAGGGTCCAGGAGAATGGCCACCCTTGCTCTAGGCTGTAATGCATGTGCTTAAATGCAAGACAAATGGAGCCATATCCATCGGTACCCAGCCTGGCTCACCCTCCTCCAGACATCAGCATCCTCCAGGTTATGGTAGGAGAAGACAGGAACTGGCCTGGTGGATGCCAAGCAACTAGCTAGCGCCTCCCAGTCTGACTTAGATTTGCATTCCTCATCAGGTCTAGATATTAGTACCAATTGGACTAGCTTGTTTTGACAGGTCTATTTCACATCCTATGAATGTATGTAAATAAACTGTACATAGGTACGCATCTACATAAAATATCTTTTAATAACACGTTGACATTTGTGTAAATTTGAAATTAAAAAATTCTATAAAGTCAGTGTATATATGTTACAATTATGTATATTTTCTTTGGTCCTTCATAAAAATATATTTACTTTGCCAATAAAAAGAGAAAAAAGAACTCAACCATTTGGCCCTGTCTTCCTCTGCTGACCTGGGACTTGGGAGTGAGTCTGGAGTTCTGCTCTTCCCAGGACCCTATGTGGACCTTCCTCTCTTCAGCCATGACTGGTCCCACCTGAGGGCAGTGTCTCATGCCCACTGGTTATTGCCATTTGCTTTTCATCTATTCTATGGGCCCTCCTCAGGGAGGTGGCAGAGCTGTTCACTCCCTGCACTGACTTTGACATCTTAAGAGTCTTCTCCAGGCAGGCCATGGGATGGTTGGTATTTCTGCCATCGGATTCTACTCTCAGGTTTGGGTCCAGGAGCACATCCTCTACAGGCTGGGCTCTAGGATCATTGGGAGCAGACAAGGGGAAGCTGTGGACTCTGTAGGGATTGACCCCAGGGAGTCTTGGCCTGGGCTGATGAGGGCTAGCCTCCTCAGCAACTCAGCTGGTGTAAGGTGAACAGTAGGAAGACCTTCCTGGTTCAGCTGTGCACAGTGTAAGGTGAGAACCAAGTGGCCCTTTTCCTGTTGACTCCACCAAAATAGCTGAGTGCTGACTGGGCGAGGGTTTCCCAGGAGCCCCTCGGAGATCTGGAGGCAGCTGGCAGGTAGGTTTCCAGCAGAAAGATTTCTATACCATATGGGTGACGCAGTCTCAGAATGTGGGGGCTGGCTGGGGGTAAGCCAGCTAGTCTGTTCTGTCTAGTGGGAGCTGGCAGTCACTGAGCATTTGTGTGTGACCAATACAGCTGGCTAGAAGATGGACATCCCATCTGACCAGCTTGTGACCTCTGCCCTTTGCCTGTGACCACATATACCTTCTGAGGACAAACAGGCCCTGGGGAAATGAGACATTGATTTTCAGCTGTGTTAGGGTAATCTCTCTTCATCCTAAACAATCAATGCAGCCACAGATACAAGGGAAATTGGAGGGACAAAGGAGGCCTGTTTTGTGGTCATGCTGGTGACACTGAGGAGATAAACCATGTCCACATGCACCACTGTGGCCAAGGATGGATGGCATGCTCTTCCCCCTCACTGGTACACCAACAGCCGGGTTATTCTAGCCAGCTGAGCTGTGAGCTGTCTTGGGGCGAGGAGTGGGGTGGTGGTTATAAGTCAGCATGGACTCCTGGGGTCCTCACCTGAGCCTGTATCCTCACCCTGCACTGCAGGAGAGGCCGAGGTGATGCATACAGCAAGACGGAGGGCCATTGCTGTCTCCCTCATGCAACCTCTCATTGATGCTATTTTGGGTGGGTTTCTGATGCTCCAGATTGCAGCCAGACCTTGCACAACATGTTGGTGAGAAAGTCCATGGTATTATGAGGTCAATGGTAAGTGGGGTGCAAGCCCAGGACCAGGAGAGGATGAAAGTGTGCCCTTCTGTCCTCAGTGATTTCTGTGGCCGGAAGAGAAGTCTTTGTCCCATTCTGTGCCAAGAAAGCAGAAGGAGACACAGTCCTATGGCCCTGCAATTAAATTTGCATTAGGGGAGGAATCTGAAAGATTATGAAACAGGTAAAATGACCCAAATCTCCCCCACGGTCTTTGGTTAAAAGCAGAGCACCGTGAAACACTAGTAATTTGTTTTTAATGTTAGTGATAAGCAATCCTTTTTTTAAAAAAAAAAAATGTTTTTCGTTTAAATAACTGAGTTTCTGGGAGTTGGAGTGGTTTGACTCCCCAGCTGACAGTAGTCACACTTTTCCCTGATGCCAGGCTGCTTATGTGTTGGACTGCCAGCCCTGCAGTTACCAATTGCCCTCACGGCACCCGGCTGATTTGAACCCTCCTGGATACCTTAGGAACTGCACTGTGATCAGCTGCAGGCTTCAGAAACATGATGCTGGCTCCTGAGGCACCATCCCAACCACGCAGTGGCTTCAAACAGCTTGCAAGAGACTTTTTGCTCTTCACCAGCCTCTCTGAACTCCTAATGACCCTGTATCCACGTCCACCCACACCAGATAGGCTGGTGGGCACCGAATGAAAGACTATGCTGTGGTTGGTGCAATCGCAACTCATTTGCATGAAGCGCTGCTTCTGATTGGTGCCGGCAGCCTTGCCACACCCCCTTTCTAGAGCTATAAATTAGCTTTCCAGTTCCTTTCTTGAGTTAGCTGTGCTGCGCTTACTGCTGAGGCCCATGAAAGGCTAGTCCAGACCTGTAAGAGACGATAAAGCAGAGCAGTGGAGAGGTAAGAAACTGTGAAGCCTCAAGGAGCAGGGCCCCAGCCTGAAATCTCTGATCCCATCAGGGTTACAACAGCTTCTCAGAGCTGGGCAGCTGGAGTTAAAGCACAAGGCAATGAGACTCCAGCCTGAGCACCTGGAACCCTGAATCTCTGGCTTCTACAGTCCCTTAGCCCAGCTTGCTTTGCAGCTCAGACTGGCTTCAAACTTGCCATCCTCCTGCCTCTGCCTAAGTGCCAGAATAAAAGGTGCGTACTAACAAACCCAGCTTCCTTTTCAATAATTTCTACCCACGTAGAACAAAAGGTTCCCAACCCGCTTGCCCTCGTTTGGTTCCTGTTGCTATACTAAACACCATGGCCAAAGACAAATTGGGGAGAAGAGATTTATTTCTTCTCACAGGCTACAGTCCGTCACTGAGAGAATTCAGGGTAGGAGCTTGAAGCAGAGACTGTGAAGGCATTCTGCTTTATTTATTGACTTGCAGCCTGCTTCCGCAACTAGCATTCTATACAACCCAAGAGGGATAGTACTGTCCACAGTGGACTGGGCCCTTCTCCATCAGTAAGCAATTAAGAAATCCACCCTGCCCCAAACACACACATAGACCCAGACAGACATGCTCACCGGCCAATATGATAGAGACAATTCCTCAGTTAAGGCTCCTTCTTCCCAAGTGTATCAAATCAACCACCAAGATCAGTTATTGCTCAGCTCATTGGTAGCAATCACAAAACAAAATGTAGCCATGGAGACCTACATAGATAGTATCTGCCTGCAGGCACACAATCAGACCATTGCTAATAGCAGGTAGCACACAAGGCAGCCTGCTGAAGTGCAGAATTCCAGCTCTCTGATCTAAACGAAGTAGACAGTCACATTCCTCTATATAAGCACGCTGAAGGAAAGTGGTGTGGGCTAATACAGTAGCTCCTCCATGCTGTGAGTGTGTCATCATAGATGGCTCAGCTGAAGAAAGCAAGTGAGGGGCCCTGTGCTCCTGCCCAGCCTCCAGGCATTGACACTTCTACGCATGCCCCATTGGCTAGAATGGAGCCGCATGGCCTCTGCTCCAGTGCCCTCAGTTAGGAAATGAGGGTCCCTCACTGGCTTGAATAGACAGTTGCAACCTGCCCTGCCTGGCCTGCTTGCCCCTTGGCTACAAGCGTTAGCAGCCTTCGCCTTCCCAGAAGTCTGCAGAATAGGCTCTGTGAGGCAATGGTTGAGCCTGGCTGCCGGGATGTTACAATGTGATTTAGGGGCATCCCTGAGGCATCTGGGGCTAAGGGTAGAACTTCCAGGGCAGTGGGTTGTGAGGAGGGGAACAGATGAGGGAATCCCTACTGTGAACAGAAGCAAAGCCTCCTGTACCACTAGGAGATGTACCTGAAGAGCCAAGACCATGCTAGGGCCATGGGGAGGAGGAGACAAACTCGTTTTCTGTATATTTAATTGGTTAAGGATATCAAAGGCACAGGCTGGGTGATCTTCTGGGGGGGGGGAGTGTGGTGTGACTGTGGATTTCACAGGTGTGAAAAGGAGAGTTGAATTGAGGAACCATTGGACTTGAGGCTATGCACACACAGTGGAGATGGCAGGATGGGACTCTTCCAATGCACAGAGTAAGCGACAGCCAGCCCGTGTCTGGACCTCACCACTTTCAACAAGGAAGGGACAAGGGGCTGGAGAGGAAGAGGTAGCTCATCAGCTGACAGCACTTGCTGCTCTTTCTGAGGTCAGAGTTCACTTCCTAGCACACTCTGTGGCTCACAACCAACTGTAACTCCAGTTCTGCAGGATCGAACACACACACACACACACACACACACACACACACACGATATAATATCTAAAAAGAGGCAGGAATGGCTCTAGTTCCTGGGAGACTCCAAAGAGACCCAGAGCACACTCAGAGTGCCAGCACAAGGTAGAAAGAGGTGTATGGGGTGGGGGAGTCCAAAAAGGCAGACAGCGCTGTGGGAGGGTGGGAAAGGGAAGAGGACAGTTGGGAGGGACAAGAATAAAGCTGCTTAGGCGTTCTCTAGCACAGAGGGGAAGGTGGAAGAAGGAAACATGGATGGCCAGGGCAGAGTGGAGAGGTGGGGTCTTGAGTCAGACTCTAGGACAAACAGACCAATGCCAATGACACAAAAGGCAGGCACAAAGCAGAGTTGTCAGGGCCCCAGGGGATGCTGGTTACCAAAGCCGTGTCACTTCAAGGGAAGAAAGAGGCTGCCTGTGTTCCACAGCAGCGTTGTGGTTGAGATGGCCATGACTAGAGAGAGAGCTCCCAATGCTTGTCAGAGCAGCTCTGACTCAACGGGGATGGTGGTGGTCCTCCCGGCCTAGCAGCACCCTAAGGGAGGATGGTGGGGTGATGACCTGGTCAGTGTGAAGGCCCCTTCTCTTTCCCCCCCCTGGCCATCCTGACCTGATGGGCCTTTCTGGAAGTCTGGGTGCACGGCTGGAGAGCCCCACACTACATTGTGGGCCGAGGATGTCCCACATGGTCACCAAAGTCATGTGAGTTGTATTCCTATTCCAGCCCCTATGTTAGAATTTTTACAGTTCCCTATTGTGTGTATGTGGGACAGGGCGGCACACACATGACACCGTGAAGGGCATCTTGTGGGAGCCAATTCTCTCCCACCAGGTGAGTTCCAGGGATTAAACTCGGGTGGCCAGGCTCGGCAGCAAGCACCCTTACCTGCCGAGCCGTCTTTCCAGCCCTCAAGTATGTTTTAAATGTGGCTGCAGTGTTATTCAAGGTTGCCTGCAGAATCCATCACCTTTACACCTCCTGAGGGGGCACCACTGAAGCCTTTCACTGTCAGTCTCCAGTATATACATGTAAATATTATGAAATATATATTGTTGTTATATTTGTATATATAATATAGCTTATATAATCAATAATATGCAAGTAATGTAAGGTAACACATATGCTAAAATTTAAATATTTTAATATATCATAAAATATATAACACGTATAGTGATGTAATTAGAATAAAACATAATTTAGTAATATGTGCATATACTCTACAGATGATGTTATTTCTAATTGAAAAATTTGGTTGATCTTATTTTGTGTTTGGGTGTTTTGACTGAGTGTATATATGTGCACCATGTGTATGCAGGGCCTGTGGAGGTCAGGATCCCCTGGATCTGGAGTCACAGATGTGAGCTGCCACATCAGTACTGGGAGCCAAACCCGGGTTCCCTGAGAGAGCAGCTCTTCACTCTCTGGCCTTGTCCGTTATAATTTAAGCACTAGAGTAGCAATTGTGTGCGGTTTAACAATGAGGATATATCCTGCGAAATGTCACTCAGTGTTCACAGTGGAGTTACCTTGATGACCTCAGTAGGTGCTATAATCTGTTGGGATCGTCATTGGCCAACATTGGCCAACACATCGCGTGGTACATGACATGTGTAACCTAGCTCAGAAAGTTCTCTAAATGTGACCATGGCCTTCTCTACCAGGCAGTGGCTTCTTTTGCTCTTCTTTCCTGTCCCTCCTCTGAGTTTTCTTGGGGCTTCAGATTCCTACTACTTGAAATCAACAGATATGCAAAGAGGGCCTGGCCAAAGGGGCCGAGGGTGCTAGGACATTTCTCACAGGTCACCGAGAAGATGAAGAGGAGGTGCTAGGATGATGCCTGGCAGATGGTGAAAGGTTCGGGGTTTTGTTGGTGGCACTAAGGATTGACCTGGGGCTCAGCATGTGTTAGGTAGACACTCTCCTTCTGGGCTCCACCAGCCTGCTGCTGCTCCTTTCACTGCTACCATAGCTATCTGAAAAGTCTTTCAGGTCTCCCTTGTGCTCCGAGGAGTATAGCTAGACAGTTGTCCTCACTGAGTCCGGCACCCCTCCCCGTCCATGTTTTATTAAAAGCAGGTGCTCTGTAGCCACTGAGCCGAAATGTCCTCCCAAATGGACATTTGCAAGAAGCGAGTGCCTGGAAAAGCTGCCAGGCTGCCTGGTAGGCCTTTCCATGATCACTCACAGGCCATTAACTTCTCAACAGCCCAAACCCCACAAGCCTTGGGACAAACCACTGCTATTCGGGAACAAGCAATGAGTGAAATAAACATGGTCTGAGGCCGCAGGGCTTTACAGGGCTCCTGGGCCGTCTTTGCATTTCCCGAAACAAGAGCCCGGTCATCTGACTGGTCATCGCGTGTTGGGAGCAGGGGACTTTGCTCCTGAGATGGCACCCCCCCCCCTTGACTGTCATCTTTCCTCTTTCAGATAGTCCTGGGCCTGGAAAATATTCCCACCCTGGGGGGGGGGGGGCTGAGAGCTAAGAGGAGAGCCCTCTCTCTGCTGTGCCATCGGACAGTAAAACCATCTTAGACATTCCTCCCCCAACTGAAGAAGCCAGTGCCTCTTTGGGTGCCAAGGGTATGAGTTGGTGACTCCTAAGTTTAGGTCCCTGGGCTTGTGCATAAGAGGAGTGCCTTAGTTAGGGTTTCTATTGCTGTGAAGAGAAACCATGACCACAGCAAGTCTTATAAAGAAAACATTTACTTGGGGCTGGCTCCCTTACAATTTCAGGGCTTAGTCCATTGTCATCAGCAGTAAGTTTGTTTCTTTTCCCTTCCACGTTCTTCTACACTTTGCCCCATTTCTTATCTTCTTTAGCGTGCATGGGTAGGAGTGTGCCCCTGTACATGCGTGGAGCCGGAAGAGAACTCGTGGGAGTTCTCTCCTTCCATCATGTGGATCCCAAAGACTCAACTTGGGTAGTAAGCTTGGAACTTTATTTGTAGATCGGCTGACGTGGAACTCACACAGATCCACTGTTTCTGCCTCCCAAGTTAGAGACTAAAGGCATGTGACACCACACCCGGTCTATTTAAAAGGACTTTCCCACACAGAGTGTGCTTTCTCTCCATGGCAGAACTAACTCAGAACTCTGAAATTCTAAGGTGTGTGAAAGATTCACATACATTTGAGAAATAAATGACACATTCTTCTTCCCCCTTTTGTTTAATTTTTATGTATATGTCTGCACTCTACATGTGTACAGTGCCTGCAGAGGCCAGAAGAGGGCATCAGATTCCCCTGAGTTATGGACCCTTGCTGATTGGTCACCATGTGGGTGCTGCAAATCGAACCTCAGCCCTCTGCAAGAACAGCCAGTGCTCTTACCATAACACACTGTCAATAGCTCTCTCTCCCAAGACAAACATGAAAAAGGAAAATTTTAAGTCTTTTAAACTCAACTAAATGAAACCATATTCAACTTTATGGCTTGTTAGTAGAAGGACTTGATAGCATTAAATGCTCACACTAGAATTGGAGAAATGTACTCAAATTAGTGTTCTCACCTTTCACCTCGAGAAAGTAGAAAAAGAAAAGTAAATGAAATCCAAAGAACTCTCAAGAAAGGAAGCAATAAAGTCCTGACCGGAAATAGATGCAAACAGTGGGGGAGCAGGGCACGTGTGAAACACACAGCTGTGGGCAACTTTATTCCCCTCCTAAGAACACCTTCACGTTGGATTAGGATCCGGCGCTTGCGGTTTACCTTCGCGGTGAAGCGGTCAGTGATAGAGACTGCCTCCTATGTCTACCTGGGTCATCGTCCACCCTTCCTTCAAGAATGGAGGGGGCAGACAGCAAAGTAAAAGTTCTAATACCCTCGGTACCAACAGGATGCCTGCTGAGATTCTGAGATTACCAGCTCCAAGCCTGGAGAGGGTGCGGATGTTACACACCCCTATGTTCTTGGCAGGCTTCAGGGTGCCAGCTGCGAGCCATTCCTTAGAGAACACACCAGCAGGTCATGGATAGGCGTGGCAGAAGTAGGTCTCCTATCCCCAGCAAGTCTCTGGTCACTGGGACAGGAATGAGTTCCTCTGTCTGCAGCTGCTAGTGGAATCACAGAGACAGCTCCAGCGAGCTCCTTGCCCTGGGCCAAAGCCTTGGGTGTAGGAAGGCAGTGAACCCCTCTCTGAAGACTCCTGAAGCAGAACCCAGCAGAGGACTGGCGAAGCCAAGAGGCAGGATCTGAAGTCTTCCTTTGCCCTTCTGTTCCCAGGGAGAAATGGCTTGAATCCTCAGGATGGCCAAATTTATTGAGAAACAGTTGGGCCCTGATTGGCTGAGTGTGGGTTTGTAAATAGAGTGAAAGATGAGGCCAAGGAGAGAGGAGCCATCAGAGGGTCTGTTCATGTTGCTAGGGTAACCTTTTCAGGCTTGGTCAAACTTGAGGCTGGGGCTGTCAAAAGCCGGAGCTTCCCCAAAGCTGGGCATTTGTTTCTGGGCAGCTGCTGCACACGGACAGCTGCCAGCAGTCTGCTCTTTGTTCTGGGCGCCTGAACTTCATTGTCCGAGGGTCCTACAGTGGGCAGGAAGCTGGACATCAGGTGTCCCTCCAACCCCTAGCAGTGGCCTGTGTAAAGAGTCTAACTGGAAGTACAAGACAAACCCGAAGTGTTGTAGTCAGAGTCTTAGGATATACTTCAACCCAAATGCACACCAAAGGTGGCCTCTGCGGCCCCTGCTACCATTCGTGGTTATGAGCTCTCTTAACCCATCAGATCCTCTCAAGAACACCCAAGGGGCCACTGGCATCACAGGAAGCTGGCTGGCCATGTCTGCTACTGCTGAGTGACACTCATGTGCCCATCAGTGCCTGAGTATCCTGGGCTATGGAAGGCTGTAGGAACCTTGTGAGCAGAAGTGTCTTCATTCACTTCCGGCAGCTGGCGTGAGGACCATGGCACCTCCATGGGACCTTACCATGTGGTTGCACAGCACGGACTAACATGGCTTCTTGTTGCTGCATTCCAACCCCAGGGGTGGCTAGCCACCCTAGGGAGACGTGCACAGTGGTGACCCGGTACAGCTCAAACAGACAGGGTCAGCTTCTTCCACTGTCTTCTGGCCATTAAGCATCACCCAAGTTTGAAAGAAGTGATGAAAAACCCACCCTGGTCCCACTGCAAGGAGGAATTTGGGGTTGGAGGGGACGTGTTACAGTGAGCGTCCTCGGACAAGGCATCCCTGTTCATCATCCTCTTTCCCCAGAACCCGTCTGTACTCTGTAGAAGGATGTGTGGGAATAGAGAACGACAGTTACCATGACCCCCTCAGGTTTTGTTCTAAGAGGTAATTACCATAGCAGTACCAAAATGGCTGCTCTTAACTGCTGAACCGTCTCTTCAGCCTGGGACCTGTACTTTTACCAACACTGAGGTTCACAGAAGAAAATAATGTCAAGTAGTTTATTTTGACAATGGCATATAATGCCAATATCCAATATCCACTGTGAACCCCAAATCACCTTGCAGCCAGCACAGGTGGCTCTCAGTTCATCCTAGGGTCCAGGGGTGTTTACCTAAGGTCCCTGTGGGCTACATTCTACCTGCACCCTGCAGATGGCCACACCCATCACATGTGCACCTAAGTAAGCTCCTGGAGGAACCCACCCACCCATCCACCTGCCTCCTTTGGCTTCCGTGTGTGCAACCAAGAGCCTACACCTGAGGAAGCCGGGAGGGCATGGAGAGGGAACCCAGGCCTTCCGCTGCCCCGAAGGACCTGTGATTATTCCAGAAAGAACCTAAGATAGCAGCATGAAATACCTGGGTGAGCAGTCTCTGGGGTCAGAGTGGCCACCTTCCACAGAGCTTCTCTACACCTTATTTGCCCTTGTTGAGTCAAGGGTTGTTGGGATCTTAGACTGGTTTTGTGCTGGGGTTTGGGAAATCAACTTTGGGGAGCAAGGTTAGTATTTACATGAAGGGGTGGTAGGGATCAGTTCTGGGAACAACTGGTTGTTGGTCATTTGGGGTGTGTGTTTCTTCAAATTTTGACCAAATAGCCAAAAACATCACATTTATTGTATAAACTACTTTTACAAGTGTAGACATCAGCAATTTTTTAATGAGCATCGGCTGCATTTATGTATGCCCACTACACACATCTGGTGCCAGAGCTGGATGCTGGAACTGTAAGTGATTTGGGCACCCAGGGAGGGTGTTGGGAGCCAAGCTCAGGTCTTCTGCGAGAGCAGTGTGGGTTCTTAGCCATCTTAGCCACAAAGCCATCTCTCCAGGCCCCGTGGAAGATGTTTCTATAACCCCTCGCTAGATACATGAATTGCAGTGTTTCCCCAAGTCAGTGGCCTTGACTATTCTTCTGGGGGAAGGATTTGCTGCGAAGCTCCCATATATTCGTATGTCGTACCTTGATCATGTTCATCTACCTCCTCTCCAGCTGGGCCCCCACCCCCGGTTCCTAGTAATTCTGATCATGAACAAGTTCCCACATGCTGTAGGAAATACACCAAACTTGCCTTTGTATCTGGTTTATTTTGTTTAATATGTTCTTTCCTAGTTCCATGCTTTCCTTACAAGTGAATATGCTATTATTTTCTTATGACCGAATGCACCGGTTGCTCCTCAGCGGCCAGAATGCTTAAGAGGAAATTAATGACGAAAGGTTCTTTTTGGCTCAGAGCGGCAGAGGTTTCAATCCATTGTGGAGGGGAAAGTGTGGCAGAGCAGCCCAAGTCATGGCAGACAGGAGGCAGAGAAAGGAATGGAAGGTTCGGTGTGACCTTCCAAGGAACACTCGAGTGGCCCAGTTCCTCCAGCCAGGTTTCAGAGTTCTTAAAACCTCTTGAGAAAGGGCCACCAGCTAGAAATCAAACACGATCGTGTGGAGATGGTTCATATTTGTCCTGATATTTCATATCAGGTTTGTTTGCTTGTTTGTCAAGTTGACAAAAGCTGAGGTCTCCTGGAAAGAGAAAGAATCTGGACTGAAAAGATGCCCCTTCCAGATATGCCTGCAAGCTGGTGTGGGAGGGTCCAGCCCACTGTGGGCAGTGCTGTCCCTGGAGAGGTGGTCCTGGGTATGCTAAGCAGGTTGAACAAGCCTTCAGGTTCTTGCTTTGACTTCCCAAGGTCATCAATGAACTGCTGCCGGAACTGGAGTGAAACAAACTCTCTCATCTCTGAGTTGCTTGGGGTCAGTTTTCATCGCAGTCACAGAAAGCAAACTAAGACAATATTCAGACCACAGCACTGGAGAGTACTCCATTGTCTAAATAGGCCTGTGGTGGTCTGAATAGGTATGGTCTCCACCGACTCACGTGTTTGAATGCTTGATCCATAGGCAGTGGCACCATTAGGAGATATGACCTTGTTGGAGAGGGCGTGACCTCGGCTGTAACTTCGGAGGAAGTATGTCACTGTGGAGGTGGGCTTTGAGGTCTCATATATATACTCAAGCTATGCCCAATATGAAGTCTGTACTTCACTTCCTGTTGCCTTCAGATCAAGATATAGAACTCTCAGCTTCTGCCCCAGCACCGTGCCGGCCTGCATGCTGCCGTGCTTCTTGCCGTGATAACGGATTAAACCTCTGAAACCGTAAACCAGCCCCAATGAGATGATTTCCTTTATACGAGTTGCGGTGGCCATGGTGCTGCTTCACAGCAGTGGAAACCCCAGGACAAAGCCACACTTCCCTTCATCCGTGTGCAGGTGGCCCTGCTTGCTCATCTTAGCTGCACGAGCAGAGCAGCGATACACACGGGTGCAAAGGCATCGCTTTTGTGTGCTGACTTCATTTCCTCCGGAGAAGTATCCAGAAGTGGGAGAGCCAGATTATAGGATGGTTTTATTTTTAGTCTTTTGAAGACTTTTCATATGGTTTTTCCATAATAACTATGTTCTGATTTACATGCCCGCCAACGATGTAAGGACTCCTCTTGGTCTAGAATCCTATTGCACTTTGGATTTGTGTTTTCCTGATGGCTAGTAATACCGAGCATGCTGCATATATTGGCTGCCTGGATTTCATATTATCAGCCCCCCCCCCCGCATACGTGCATCTGCCAGTGTGTATGTGCATGACACAGTTTCACTCTGTAGCTCAGGCTGGCCTAGGACTGACTCAATTCTTCTCGCCCCACCCTCCTGAGCTGGGATTACACCACACCTGGCAGTTTGCCCATTTATGACTGACTTACCTGTTTTGTTCCTGTTGACTTTTTGTGGTTCTGGAAATTAACGTTCTACCTGTGAGTGTGTGGCAAAGATCCTCTCGCTTTAAACAGACTGTCTCTTTGTTGATTATTTCATCAGATTTGAAGACACTGATTTGTCAGCTCTCGTTTTGTTTTCTGTGCTTTTGAAGCCCCTCTCAGAAAAATTGTTGCTGTGACAATATTTGGATGTCTTTCCCTTCTTTTTTCCACGGTAGTTTTAGACCCTGGGGTCTCATATTATTGTCTTTGTTCCATTTTGAGTTTATGTTTGCTTAGGCTGAGAAGTAGGGATCCAATTTAAGTCTTGAGCACATGGGTGGCCAGTATCCGCAGTGCCATGTATACAGGTCTGTAGTTTTCTTGTTTTTTTTGTTTTTATGCCCTTGTCAGGTTTGGGTTACAGGGCAAATATAGCCTTGTAGAAGAAAGGCTATCTCTGCAGAATCATTTTAGAAGTATTATTGATAGCTTGTTGTTGTAAGGAGGCCACTTGTTCGTTTCCCAGCAGCCCATACTCCCGAAATAATCACACAGAAACCATATTATTTAAATCACTGTTTGGCCCATTAGCTCTAGCTTCTTATTTGCTAACTCTTAGATCTTAATTTAACCCATCTCCATTAATCTCTGCATCACCACAAGGTCGTGGCCTACCAGCAAAGTTTCAGCAGGTCTGTCTCCAGCAGCAGCTCCATGACTTTTCCGCTCTGCCTCCTTTCTCCAGCATCCAGTTTAGTTTTCCCTGCCTATCTACACTATCAGGTCAAACCAATTTCTTTATTAACCAATGGTAGTCACAGCATACAGAGGGGAATCCCACATCAGCTTGTCTCTGAAATCCAGTGATGATATCATTCAAGTCTGGGCTTTTCTATGTTGGGAGACTTTACAGAAATTCCCATGGTTATTAGTGATTATTTTGGAAAGCTGTATGCTAATAAATTATAAAATTTAGAAGAAATAGATAAAATTCTGGATATATTCAATACAGCAAAGTTCAACCAAAAGGATTTTTTTTATTGATAATTATTGAGCTCTATATTGTTCTCTGCTCCCCTCCCTGCCTCTCCCCTTTTCAAGGTCCCCATGTTCCCAATTTACTCAGGAGATCTTGTCTTTTTCTACTTCCCATGTAGAATAGATCTATATAAGTCTCTCTTAGTGTCCTCATTGTTGTCTAAGTTCTCTGGGGACTGTGGTTTGTAGACTGGTTTTCTTTGTTTTATGCTTAAAAAACACCTATGAGTGAGTACATGTGATAATTGTCTTTCTGTGTCTGGGTTACCTCACTCAAAATGATGTTTTCTAGCTCCATTTTCCTGCAAAATTCAAGCTGTCATTATTTTTTTCTGCTGTGTAGAACTCCATTGTGTAAATGTACCACATTTTCCTTATCCATTCTTCGGTCGAGGGGCATTTAGGTTGTTTCCAGGTTCTGGCTAAGATAAACAAAGCTGCTATGAACATAATTGAGCACATGTCCTCATAGCACGGTTGAGCATCCTTTGAATATATACCCAAAAGTGGTATTACTGGGTCTTGAGGAAGGTTGTTTCCTAATTTTCTGAGAAATCGCTACACTAACATCCAAAGGGGCTGTGCCAGCTTGCATTCCCATCAACAATGCAGAAGTGTTCCCTTTTCCCCACAACCTCTCCAGCATAAGTTGTCATCAGTGTTTTTGATCTTGGCTATTCTTAAAGGTGTAAGATGGAATCTCAGAGTTGTTTTGATTTGCATTTCTCTGATGACTAAGGATGTTGAACATTTCCTTAAGTGTCTTTCAGCCATTTTAGATTCCTCTGTTGAGAGTTCTCTGTTTAGGTCTGTACACCATTTTTTTTTATTGTATTATGTGTTCTTTTGGTGTCCAATTTCTTGAGTTCTTTGAATATTTTGGAAATCAGACCTCTGTCTGATGTGGGGTTGGTGAAGATCTTTTCCCATTCTGTAGGCTATCGTTTTGTCTTGTTGACCGTGTCCTTTGCTTTACAGAAGCTTTTCAGTTTCAGGAGGTCCCATTTATTAATTGTTTCTCTCAGTGTCTGTGCTGCTAGGGTTATATTTAGTAAGTGGTTCCCTGTGCCAATGCTTTCAAGTGTACTTTCCACTTTCTCTTCTATAAGGTTCAGTGTGGCTGGCTTTATGTTGAGGTGATTGATCCATTTGGACTTGAGTTTTGTGCATGGTGATAGATATGTGTCTATTTTCATTCTTCTACATGTTGATATCCAGTTATGCCAGCACCACTTGTTTAAATATGCTTTCTTTTTTCTATTTGGTATTTTTTGCTTTCTTGTCAAAAATTAGGTGTTCAAAGATATCCGGGTCTTCTCTTCAATTCCATTGTTCCTCCTGTCTGTTCTTTTGCCAATACCAAGATTTTTTCAGTACTGTAGCTCTGTAGTAGAGTTTGAAGTCAGGGATTGTGATGCCTCCAGAAGTTCTTTTATTGTACAGGATTGTTTTGGCTATCCTGGGTTTTTTGCTTTTCCATATGCAGTTGAGTATTGTTCTTTCAAGGTCTTTGAAAAATTGTGCTTGGATTTTGATGGGCATTGTGTTGAATCTGTAGATTGCTTTGAACCAAAAGGATTTAAAAAAAAAAAAAAGAAGGAAACTGATATTAACTGAGAAGACAGAATCCATCACCTGGCGTGGTGGAGGCGTCTGCCTTCATGGACAGCTTTCAGTCTCTTCAGATGAGGCCATAGAGTCTGTTGACTTCCTATACACCCTAGATAGTCAACTGATAACAGGTTTATCTTGGCTCTTGATTTCAGAGGTTTCGGGTCATGATCAGATGGTCTCATTGCAAAACAGCTCTTCATGACAAGGTCTGGCTACAGGGCAAAGGCTCGACCTTTGCCAGGAAATGAAAGAGGGGAAGAGACCAAGGTCCCTTGGTTCCCTTTGAGGACTCTCTCTGAGTGTCCTTCAGACTTGCCACTAGGCTACATCTCTTAGTTTCTACCATCTTCTAATCATGCCACCAAGCTGGAATCAAGCCTTTAAAACATGGGCGTTTGGTGGGGAGTGCAGCATCCAAACGACAAAAGAGAATGTAATCAACATTCCCAGGTCATGCCTGGCATCCCAAGAGCTGGGCACCAGCTCCCGAGCTGCAGGCCTCTCATGAAGGCAGGGACAGACACAAATGTTGTTTTAAAATGTGACTTAAATATTTATCACAAAATAAAAATAAATGCACCCAAACTTAACACACAGCAAGCAGAGCGATGAGCATTTGCATATATTCAGGCTGAGAACCACACAGCACAAAAGCAGCACCATGCCGTGGTCCATGGTGTGTGAAAAATGATGCAGTGATCATGTCAAGACACCATCGGAAAGCTTCAGTAGGTCACAACCTGTGCCTCATGACAGATCCTCCTGCTCATCCTCAATAAAACCCATTCAAAGAGCCAAATTAAAAGTAGAAACCAGGCCGGGGGGTGGTGATGGCAGCCTTCACCTTTAATCCCAGCACTCAGAAGGCAGAGACAGGTGGATCTCTGTGAGTTCAAGGCCAGCCTGATTTACAAAGTGAGTTCCAGGACAGTCAGGGCTATACAAAGAAACCCTGTCTTGGAAAAAAATCAAAAAAATAAATGAAAGTGGAAAGCTGGAAAAGGTGATTTTTTTTAATGTCCTATTAGAAGGAGAGTGCAGATCAGCGCAGAAACCTTCTCAAGTTCGCCTTGCAAGTGCTGAAGTGAGATCAGAGTTCAGAGAGCCAAGGATGTGCGCATCTAAGCAGCTCTGGTCCTGCTCATCACTGTCTAGGCTTTGGTCTCTTCCTGTAAGGTAATGACAAGAATGGCCAAGATCAAAAACACTGATGACAACTTATGCTGGAGAGGTTGTGGGGAAAAGGGAACACTTCTGCATTGTTGGTGGGCATGCAAGCTGGTACAGCCCCTTTGGATGTCAGTGTGGTGATTTCTCAGAAAATTAGGAAACAACCTTCCTCAAGACCCAGTAATACCACTTTTGGGTATATATCCAAAGGATGCTCAATCGTACCACAAGGACATGTGCTCAACTATGTTCATAGCAGCTTTGTTTACCATAGCCAGAACCTGGAAACAACCTAAATGCCCCTCGACCGAAGAATGGATAAGGAAAATGTGTTACATTTACACAATGGAGTACTACACAGCAGAAAAAAAATAACGACAGCTTGAATTTTGCAGGAAAATGGATGGAGCTAGAAAACATCATTTTGAGTGAGACACAGAAAGACAATTATCACATGTACTCACTCACAGGTGGCTTTTTAAACATAAAGAAAGTAAACCATTCTACAAACCACAATCCCAGAGAACCTGGACAACAATGAGAACACTAAGAGAGACTTACATAGATCGAATCTACATGGGAAGTAGAAAAAGACAAGATCTCCTGAGTAAATTGGGAGCATGGGGACCTTGGGGAAGGGCTGAAGCGAAAGGGGAGAGGCAGGGAGGGGAGCAGAGAAAAATGTATAGCTCAATAAAAAAGAAAAGAAAAAAAAACTGTCGGTGAAATCGTTTTCCTGGCAGACAAGTTCCCCTCTGTTAGGGTCCCTCCCTTTCCTTCTCCCAATATGAGATTCTGGTGGCAATTCCCATTTCAGGGGAGCCCATTGTTTCAACAGTCAGATTAAGGGGCACAAGTATCTCTTTAGAATATCTTCGTTTCTGCCAGGCCTATTGCAAGGACACTGCAATAGGGACAGGAGCCACACAAGGGGAAGAGACACTGGTCTCCACTCTGGAGGCACAAGTTAGAATCAGCAGATAGAAAATGACAAGGAGACTTCAGGCATCCGGGGGTTCTGGCTGTGCCGGAGCCTGGCCAGGCAGTCAGACATCAGCTGGTGGTGGAGGAGGAAGAACCACGTAAGACATCGCTGAGGGCGAGCAGACACAGAGGCAGGGTTCTCTGTAAACTGGCTGCACTTCATCTTGCTAAAGCTGCATTTCACAAGTGCACAGATGGGTCTTGGAGACAGCTCAGAATCCCACTGAAACTTGGCCAGACAGAAACTATTAGGGCACAAGGAGTCTCACGTATGCTCAGCAGGCTCTCGCTGGAGGAGACAGCAGCTGGATGGAGGGAAGGGCAAACCCTTTGGGATTTGTAGTGCAGTGAATCGGCCAAGGACTCCAGACAGACATGCCACCTCCTGGATGCACATCCAAGGGAGCAGGGGGCGGTTCCTGGGGGACCAAACCAACAGCAGTGTCTGTCCTTCCAACTGCGCTGAGCACTAAGTGAGTGCATAGGACCAAAGTGTCACTGTCAGCTTTTAACACTAGAAGCCAACATCTGGGGCTCAGCTGTGTAAGTGTGTATCTTTGGATGTATGTCTATGTATACCTAAAAGCATACATGTGTACATACATGTGGCAATAAATTAATCCATATGTGTACACATATGTCTATATGTTTCTATAGCATATGCGTGTATAAGTCTGTATATGGCTACTTATATATGCATAAATACATATATCAGTATGTATATATGTGTGTATGTGTACAGCTATGAATGGGCGCATGTGTGTCTCTGCATGTTTGTATATATGCATGAATGTGTATCTGTAAACAAGTGTGTGCACATGTGTGAATCTGTGGTGTGTGTTTTGGGGGACGGTGGGAGCCTTGGTGCTGGAAAGGGAGTTCTGAGATGAGGGTTCCTCTTTGGCAGGATGAACGGCTGAGAGACCTAGAAGAAGAGGAGTTGGATGTTGCTCTGGAGAAGCTGCACCCAAGGTCCTGCAAGGCCTAAGCCAGGCTGCTGACCTCAGCAGCAGAGATGGGGCAGAGCCAGCAAGGGCAAAGGGAACCAAGGGTCAGGTCACAGGCAGAGAGAGGTAACGGTTAAACCATGACTGGCAGCCTTTGCTCTTCCTCCGTGCGCTGCTGGCTGGTGTGTGGCTTAATTATTGACGTTTAACTCTGAGCAGTTTAACCACTGAGCAGCTCCCGTTAATAAATATGGAAGGGATGAAGAAAACAAACTGTCTACCAGAAGAATACAGATTCGTAGCTGCAGGGAAGGGGTGCCCAGAAATGTTAGCGGGTACAAGCATAAGTAGGGGAATCACAGTAGGGTCCCAGAGTCACCCCTAAATGTTTGATAATTATGAAGTAAGCTTACAGCGGCAACTCCTGGCCTGGCCCCATCCTCACTGAGAGATCAAGGATGATATCTCTGGGTTCAAGGCTTGATGACATCATGTACCTGCTGATATGATACTATGAGCGAGAACATTGCCTCAGACCTGCTGAAAGTGCGAGATGTCAATCTGAGAAAGTGTCAGCAGACTCTGCACAGAGGACAGCTGTCAGAGCACGGTGTTTAACAGGCAAGGGAGGGCCAAGGTCATGACCCAGGGCCCGGGAAGCCTGGGTGGAAGCCTGGTTTGATCTTGGACAGAGTGGGATCCTGGAGGGCACATGGTCAGAACAAACCAATCCCCTACTTCCTATGCGGTGGTAGCAGAAACTGTCATCTTATAGGACCCCCCCCCACACACACCCTGCAGGGAGAGGCTGCTTTGAGGGGAGTTAGGTGGTACCTGCTGCAAAGGGGCTCTCAGTGTGAGAGACTCTTCCGTGTACAATCAGCGTGCGAGACTCTTCCATGTACAGTCAG
>NW_004949099.1:4401847-4425149 GCF_000317375.1 Microtus ochrogaster
GCTGCACTGCAGGTGGTGCCAGCACATATAGGGGTCCATGCTGCACACTGGCACTGAGACATGATCACTTCTCTGACCTCCAGAGGGCACCGAAGGGGAAGAGGCCATGAGCCTGACAGGCATCACCTAGAAAGGCAGGACTGAGGGACAGACAGGGACAGTGTCTCACCCGAGCAGACATGCCCAAGCCTCCCATCTTCTCCCAGATTTGGGGAAGCGTCTATGGCTAAGGTGAATTCCAAAGTCCCACCCACCCAAGCATGCTGTGTCTAGTTTTGGGTCAACTTGACACCAGCTGGAATCGCTTGAAGGAGGGAACCTCATTGAGAAGAGGCCTCCATAAGAATAGGCTGGAAGACATTTCCTTAACTAGTGATTGATGGAGGAGGGCCCAGCCCCTGGTAGGTGGTGCCATCCCTGGCTGGTGCTTCTATGTTCCATAAGAAAGCAGGCTGAGCAAGCCACTAAGTAGCACCCTTCCATGGCTACTGCATCAGCTCCTCACTCCAGATTTTCCTTCCCTGCTTGAATTTCTTTAAAAAAAAACAATAATTTATTTACTTTAATTTTACGTGCATTTGTGTTTTGCCTGCATGTATATCTATGTGAGGTTGCTTGGTCCCCTGGAACTGGAGTTAAAGACAATTGTGAACTGCTATATGGGTGCTGGGAATTGAACCCGGGTCCTCTGGAAGTGCAGCTCTTAATCTCTGAGTCATCCCTCCAGCCCTTGTTTGGGTTTCTATCCTGACTTCCTTCAATGATGATCAGTGATGTGGACGTATAAATTCAATACACCCTTTCCTCCCCGAGTTGCTTTGGTCATGGTGGTTTATTGCAGCAGCAGCAGTCCTAAGACACCCACTTTCTGCCCCAGATTCTTCTGCCCACACCAAGCCTGTTCCTCCTCCTTTTCCCCCAGCTCAGCAAAAGGACCCAAACCCACAAGCCACTTTGGTGTTTCCCTCACTGTTGGAGGAGAGCCTGCTTGTTCGTCCCGGCTGCCCAACTAGCTCAGCCCCAAAATAACCACACAGAAACTGTACTAATTAAATTGTTGCTTGGCCCATTAGCTCTAGTTTCTTATTGGCTAATTCTTACATCTTAATTTAACCCATTTCTATTAATCTGTGTATCGCCATGTGGCAGTGGCTTACCAAGTAAAATTCCCAGTGTCTATCTCTGGTGGATCCATGGCGTCTCTCTGACCACTCTTCCTTCTCCCAGCATTCAGTTCTGTCCTCCCCACCTACATAAGTTCTGCCCTATCAACAGGCCAAGGCAGTTTCTTTATGCATCAATGGCAATGACGGCACACAGAGGGAACTCCCACATCACCCCACTGTTCTTGTTATCTCTGTCTCCAAAATCTAGCCTCAAGCAGACCTGTTTCAACATCTTCATCACTGACTGTTCAAGCACATCTGAGCCCCACAAAGCTCAGATTAGCTCTCCCCTTGCAAACTAGCGGTGACCCTGTCCCATTCACCATGCCTACTCTCCTGTTTCCACCTGCATAACCACTCACACGTGGCTTTGTGCCCCTGCTCTGGCCTTCACCTCCTTCCTGCCCCCCTCCCGCCATATACTCACGTTCCCCAGAACTTGGTGGCCCTCAGGCTGAGGTTTAGGGGCAAACCTCATGTAACGTAAGAGGTCATATGGCCTTGTCCATACCTGTAGAACTCTTCCTACCCATGAATAGGGTGAGTGGGAGCAGAGACCTGGCAGAATTCCTGGGGAGCCATGCCCAGTGAGCCATTAACTAATGTGGACCTATCTAAGTAGTGGCAAGTCTTCTCTGAATGTTGGGAGGTTGAGGCAGGAGAGAGGAAGTGGTAGAGGGGTAGACAAAAAGGCAGGGGTGGAAGTGAAGACAGCCTGGGGAAAGGAACAAATGCGTCTCTATAAGGTATAGAGAATTTTCAGTGCTGAGTCCCCATCTTTGTCTTGTGAGACTGGGTTATCTCAGCAGAGCAGTGGCTCCGGACGACCAGCATCTCAGAGCCAGCGGCTGCAGGTCCCTCAAGAGCGGTTCCCATTCTCAGATTGATTGCTGGTGGTCGGGTTTAAAGTGGGGACAGAGGCTTCAGAGTAAGCTGGAGTTTGTGTTGGCTCCAGACCAAACCGTGCCTCTTTCTGTAGCTCCAGTAAGCTTATACAAGGGGCTGCGGAGGAAACGGACAGAGGGGGGGCGAAGGAAAGAAGAAAGCACACACAAGGAGTAGCTGGCACGAATCCCCCCATCCCGCCACAGCGGAATCCCTGACAGATGACGGGAGCTGAGCCTTGGCCCTAGGAAGGGCGGGGCCTCTTCAGAGCATTCTCTCTTTGACTCTCTGGTAGCCCAGGACTCAGACCGTCCTGCGTGCCAGCCTGAGCTCAAAGGCCCTCTGTCTTCCCCCCAGGCCTGGGGTTGAGAGCCAGGCTCAAGATAATGAAGTGGGTGAGCTGGGGGCACCTATTTGGAGCCTCTTTTCTCTGGGAAAAGGGAGAAGGACCCTGGGAGGCAGACTTATCAGGTTCACACAGACTACAAGTGGCTCAGCCTCCCCTGGCTGGGAAACCAGAACTCTCCACAGCCCCTGCCAAGTACTCAAGAAACTTAAAATGTAAATAATGTAGAACCTGAGAAATCTCACTTCCCAGGGGAAAAAAACGTAGCAGAATATGAAAATAATCCACTGTGACAAAATTAAAGATCTCTAAAGAACGTGATATCAATATTACAAAATTGATCAGTGCACCTCATTAGATTATTAGACACAGTGAGAAACAGATACTGCAATAGATGCGCCATAAATGTTTGATCAAACACAATTGTGTTTATGAAACAAAGGCAGTTTTATCAGAACAGCCAAGTTTTGGCTGCACATGAAGAGTCCCTGTGGGCCTGAGTGTTGGAACTTGGGTCCCCAGCTGGTGATGCTATTTTGGGAGGTGGTAGAAATTCTAGGAGGCAGGGCCGAGGAGCAGGAAGTAGGTCACTGGGGGCATGCCCTTGGGTTATAGCTTGCCCTGGCCTCTTTGCCCTCCTTCCCTGCCCGCCATGAAGTGAGCAGCTTCCATACACATTGTCCTTCTGATCCACCTCACTTCAGGCCCAGAAAGTGGAGCCAAGTGATGGTGGACTCAAACTTCTGACTGCAGAAGCCACGGTCTGTTCTCCTTTCATGTTCCCATGCCAGGTTTTTTTGTC
Source organism: Microtus ochrogaster (assembly GCF_000317375.1). Taxonomy (NCBI): domain Eukaryota; kingdom Metazoa; phylum Chordata; class Mammalia; order Rodentia; family Cricetidae; genus Microtus; species Microtus ochrogaster. The sequence goes on from NW_004949099.1 coordinate 4,405,047, forward strand.
ACATGATAGAAAGCCTGCCACTAGGAATAAGGACACTTCCAGGGAGGTACTCAGATAGACAATTACTTTCTCCCTACAGAAATAAGCATGTGGAAATATGTTCATTTACTTCCAGGGAAATAGACAGACCATTTGATGCCCATTGTGCTTTCCCCCCACAGAAGGAAACATGTGGGTATGTGTTCTAAGTTTTGTACCAACTGCACAGGGGCTTGAAGCCTACTTAGTGCTCATTGAGTTATGGGGGAAAGTCAGAACAGCACGCATTAACAGGAAATATAAACAGCTCTAGACTTAAAGCCAGCTCTGTCTTGTAGCTGTACAGATGTGGACAGTCAGTCTCCTTATCTTGCTCACCTTGGTCCAGCTTCCTTGACCTTGGCTCATGGTGGAGCTTGATCCACAGTGTTGCCAGGAGGATGAAACAATCTCAATGTGTGCAAAGGTTTTACCTTGTAAATCAGCTTAGTGGTTGATTAGCATTCAAAGAAGTCACATGTTGTCTGGCATAGAATAAAAATTCCTGTCTAATCTGTGGCTGTTTCACAGTGTATCAGAGATTCTAGCCAATGATGCAGCCTAGAAACTATCAAAGTTATAAATATTAACAGTAAAGATAAGGATCATTTTTGCAGGAGGATGCTTTTTTTTTTTCCTTCCAGAGCTAAGATTTGAACGCAGGGCCTTGGGCTTGTGGAAACTACTAAAGCTAAGACGTGTTCAGTAGGGGCAGGAGAGGTGGCTCAGAGGTTAAGAGAGCTTGGTGCTCTTCCAGAGGACCAGGGTCTGGTTCCCAGCATCTCACAGTCATCTAGAACTTCAGTTCCAGGGGTAGGACACCCTCTTCTGGCTTCCATGGGTACTGCACATCATGGTACACAGATATGTGCAGGCAAAACACTCAGACACATAAAATAGAAATCAAATAAAATTATTTTAAAAGTTGTTCAGTAAACTCAAAGCATTTCTAAAATAAAAATAATCATAAGACAAAAGAAGGGAGGGAGCCAAATCCTGTTCCCTATGACAAAAAAAACATAGAAATGATTTAGAAATAAATGTGGGCTCAGGCAGGTGAGGTGGCTCTGTGGATGAACAGGATTGTCACCTTCTCACCAAGCCTTATGACCTGAGTTCAATCCCCAGAGCCCACATGAAAGCGGAAGACTGAATCCTGGAAGTTGTCCTCTCGCTCCACTTGTGGCATGGTGCACGCACGCACACATACACACACACACACATACACACACACATACACACATACACACACACATACACACACACACACATACACACATACACATACACATACACACACATACACACACACACACAGACAGACAATAAATGAATGTAAAGAGTAAATATGAAATCCAGGCTGGCTGTGTGGAATGCACTTTTAGAGTCTTTGTTAGGACAGAGTCTCATCTTAAGTTAGGGTAAGACTGCATTTTTGGACACTGGCTTATGTAGGCAGAGATGTGTGTGAGAAAAAGTATTCTCAGACACATCACCCAGGGAGTCCGGGGTAGAGCTGGGATTTGAACCAGCCAGACTACTCCAGAGTTTAGCTTTCAGGCCACCTGGGTTCCCTTGACCCTGTTCTGCGTGCATTAGTCTGGAGTCCTCCTCCTGGCCTGATGGTAGGCTAGGCCTGTCTGTCCCCCCAGGCTCGTAGGTGAGCTGTTGCCACCCACTCCCTCTGCTAGGTTCCAAGCCCATTTCCACAAGGCTGCCGAGGGCGATGTGCAAGGCTTGGAGATCCCCTCTCATTCTTCATCTGTGTTTGCTGCTCACTGTGAGGCCACCAGTCAACACCCTTTCCTCAGAGATGCTTTCCCGTCTTCCAGGGGCGGGACGGGGAAATACCACAGGTGGCGTGAGGCCACACCCACACTGGATGCCTGTCACACCCATGTGGCTTTGGGTGTAGCTTTGTTCCTATCTCCCCTGTCAACCACAGGGCTTCTGTGGAGGAGCGTCCAGGCGCCTACACACGCAGCCCGCATTTCAGTCACTGGCCCCCATCTGCTACGCCCATTCCACCAGGCTCTGAAAACTTGCATGTGCTTATAACTGCTGTCAGGAAAAACAACTGAGCTGAGCTGAACTCTCAGAGAGGCAAAACTCAAGCAAAACTGACTACAGTTGTAACAGCCTTAATGAGGAGTATCCATCATGGTCACCTCAGGACCAGTAATGACTGGCCTACTGTCTCCAGTCCATGGAACTGGGTATGGCCCCCAGAATGCATGGCAGGCCCAGGAGTCTTAGGAATACCTATGTAACAGGGTATGCCCCCCAAGAATGCATGGCAGGCCCAGCAATCTTAGGAATACCTTCCCCCCTTAACCAAAAGGCCATCTGTTAATCTTTCTCCTCTCCTTCTTCCCTAAGGACTGTTGCTTCCTCAGAGGGAGGGGAACCAAGTAGAGCTCAGTCTGGGACATTGTATGGGGTGGGGGTGTCATTTTAATTAGCAGGCGGTGACAGAGAGGGAAGTGGGGAAGGAGGGAGACACACACTAGGCTGAGTTCTTTACGGTAGAACTCCTGCCTGAAAACGGTCCATCCCAACATTCTGATTCAGAATCACCGTTAGAGTCCCAATGAGAAGGACTGGACCCTCTGTGCCTGCAGATAAGATGTTCTCAAGCAGGACACGCTTCTGAGCAGCCATCCTGGAACAAGAGTCTGAGCTGAAAAAGTCAAGAGAGAAGAAAAGAAAGGAGCTGGATTCCTCAGAAATGGTAGCACCCTGCAAATCGATCTACAATGGATTGCTCCAAGAACTCTGTGGTTAGAACAGGTCAGATATTATTCTTCCGTGTATGTAACTACGAAAAGGTTTATGAGTTAAAACAGCAAGAGATTGACTACAATAAACAGGAATGTACTGTAACAAAATACACACCCACATGGTCTTTCTCTACCTCTGAAAGCATCACATTGTAGTCTCGCGATGGTGGCGCGAGAGGAGGTGGGGCCTCGAGCTAAATGCACGGCTTTGAAGCTCAGGGCTAGGCTGCCACAGAGAGGCTACCCAAGACAAGCCCCTGCTGCTGAGATTGTTGATCTGGTAACCCTGGAGACACTAAGTGATAGGACTGTTCAGGGTCCACTAGAGGAACAAAAGCAGCAGAGTGTATGGACAATTTCCAGAGAGGGCTCCTAGCTTGGCTCATGAGCTCAGAGGCTGCACACCCACCGTGGTCCTCTGCAATCTGAAATGCTGGTCAGTTCAAGAGACTGGAGCTGTTATAGAGTAAGAGAGACCTGGGATGCAGCCCTGTCTGAGGCTGGAGGCCAGCGAGCTCCCTGGGGAGTCATGGGTGTGACAGAGCCTGCGGACTTCTGTGTCTCACGTCCACAGGCAATAGCAACATCATGACACACACCTGCCTCAAGGAGTGTCGGCCATGCTTCCCCTTCAGTTCTGTGTTCCATGGAGGTCCCCACCCTATGGGTGTCACTCACACCCAGCGATTCCCTCATTCTTTGACCAGTGAACATCCCAGACATGCCTATCATTGCTCTCTACCAAAACTCTAAGTGTCTTTCACTCTTGTTAACATTTAAGGCCGACTGTCACAGTGACTAAAGAATGGGTTGCATGTACACTGTGGACCGGTAGCCAAAGAGATAATCATGTACCCAGTTAGGAATAAGTGATCAGCCACAGATTTTATCACATGACTCTGAACAGCATGCAGCTTGAAACTTACAAATTGTTTATTTCTGGAACGTTCCATTTAATATTTTCAGACTACATTTGATTGCAGGTAATTGAAACTAGAGAAGGAAGCAGAAAACGGGGAGGGGAGGTTACTGTATGTCCTGTGCTTGCATGTGTGTACATGTATGTATGCATGTGTGTTTTCATATGTGTGCATATGTGCCTTTTACACTATGCATTTACATTTTACCTGTAAGTTTATAAATTAGAACAGTGAGAGACTGGCAACAGATTTGAACAGCAAGAGCTAGCGACTCCTCCTGTTGTCTGTCCCCTGTGCTCTCTCCTCCTGACTTCTGGAGAACAGTTATGGAGCCCACCCTGTCCTGCCAGCTTCCCAATGGCCTGGAGAATTCAGTGTCCGGAGCCTCTGTGCTCCCATGTCCGTGCCTGTGTTGCTGTTCTGTGAAGAAGGCGGCGCATCCTGCTGCTCGTAGCAATCTGTAAGGTACTCCTTGCCAAAAGACAACCATACACAAGAATGCGCATGGGGCTCCTGGGCACCACGGGGTGTCACTTATCACTGCTCAGAAGGCTCTTATTGGGTCCCTAAGGTGATGGTGGCCTGTGATGTGGGTGTCGGGGGAGTAACAAGACACGAAATTGCTGGCTTACTTCCCACACTTCAGCTAAGAGAGCCTCTAAGGAGCTGTTGGGCAACATTTATCATTCGCAACATGGAAACTCTACCGTGTTTCATAAACATTGTCCTACGAGTTCTGAGCAGGGGAGACCATGTCAGGAGCTGTGATGTTTGTTTGCTCACAGTCTTTGTGTTAAACTGTATTTGTTTTTCAGAGCTCCCCATCCCAGACTCCCAGGAAAGAAAAGGCAGGACGGTAGGAGAGAGAGAGGATGGATGAAAGAAAGAAGATGGGAAGAATTGAAGGAAGAGAGGGAGGAGAAGATGACTAGAAAGGGGAGAGGGAAATGGGAGGCGGTGGTGGGGAAGAGACAGAAATCTGAAATAAATAAATAAATAAATAAATAAATAAATAAGAATTAGAGGCACCACAAAAAAAAAAAAGAGTTTCCTGTCAGTTTCCAGGCCACTGAGGATCAGTTTCCCACCCCCACCCCACCCCCGCCATGCCCATATGCCTGTGGCAGGATAGAAAGAGACACAGGGATTGGGTACAGTCTCTTATGCAAGGATACCAGGGATCTTGTTCAAGATAGCTAGTGCCGTGAAAATCAGCCCAAAGACATACGCATCTTCCCAGAGATCAGAGTTCATACTGGGGCTGAGGTGATTTTTTTGCCTCTGAGAAAGTTATAGAAGAAAACACAGCAGAGTTCTGTTAGACACAGAGAAAGTTCACATGGAACTTGGGTCAATGGAACAAGGCCCAGGAGAAGCAGGAGGAGACTGTGGGAAGGGACTGAAGACCATCAGGACACAAACAGCAGGCAAGAGACCAAGAGGTAGTAGGGTCCCAGGCTGGCTAGTTATGAGCCACCAGCCTTTGGGTCTGAAAGGACAAGGGAGAAGAAGCCACTCAGATGATTCCCCAAGTAGGGTGGGGACAGGCTGGGAAACCCTACAGCAGTGGTTCTCAGCCTTCCTAATGTTAATACAGTTTATTAATACTTTTAATACCCTTTAATACTTATTAATACCCTTTAATACAGTTTCTCATGCTGTACTGACCCCAACCATAAAATCATTCCATCACTACTTCATAACTGTAATCTTGCCCCTCTTACGGATCATAATGTAAATATCTGATATGCAGAATATCTGATATGTGACCACCAAAGGGGTTGTATCCCACAGGTTGGGAACCACTACCCTAGAGGGAGGGACTAGAGACACGTGGCTTTTGTGACTTTTATCTTGGATCCAATGACTGACTGATTCATGTCTCATTTCATACAGGAAGAAGCTGAGCTGTGGGTAGTGGCTCACTGGTAGACATGCATCTGGGAACACAGGGCTTGGAGGAAAATTGGAATCAATCTTGGGAGCCTGGCAACAGAGCCTAGGCCTCTTCAGGGGAATTTACCCCCAAAGGCATGGCCATACTGAGCCTCTGCCTACTTGACTGTCCTCAGGCCTTCTAGGCTTTGGTCGCAAGCCCAGCTCACTGCTTCCCTTTCCTCCAGCACCCCTATCTCTCATCCCCTGGGCAGCCTGAACCACACCCTTACAGGAACTATCCTTTGCTGGTCGCAGCATCTCCCAGCCTTTTATTTCCCTTGTAAAGATCATGATTCTTCCCATATTCTCGAACCCCTATATTATGTGTTTAGCCATGCTCTCCAAATCAATTCTCTATTTAAACATATTTACATAAAAGAAAATCAAAAAGTAGAGAGTCAGTATTTTTCTAGCTGACTTTAATGTAAGTAAGAATTGGTTCAAATGTAGACCGCTTGTCCATGCCCCCCCCCCATTCCTGAATTTAGGAATATTCCTTCACAGCACAGTTTAGTATTGTCCTTTAAAAAAAAACATTTCATTGATAGTATAAGCAAAAGAAAATTGACTCACGTGATAGAGGAATATTGAAGAGATTGATTGTTTATATGTGTGTTTGTTTCAGTATAGAGAAGAGGCCCCTGAAAAATCTGTCAGGTCCCAGAGAAGATTCCAGAAGGCTTCTCTTTATGGATTATAGCCTTCAGAAGGGTCTCTGGGTTGATTACCACCTGGCATCTGCAGTGACATTAGTAGTGTCTCCAAAGTTGTGCTTTTGTGGAAGTTTTTGCTTACAATGGGGTTTTGGTTTTGAAACAGGAACTCACCTGTCATGCAGGCTGACCTGAAATCCAAAAGATCCTCCTACCTCAGTTATCCTTGTGTTGGGATTATAAATATGAGCCCCCATTGTGGCTCACTTCCATGTGTGTGTGTTTGCATTTGTATGTGTGTGTAGTGTGTATACGCATGCTCGTGTGGGGTGTGTGTGTGTGTGCGCGTGTGTGTGTGTATGTGTGTATTTAAGTGTCAAATGTTGGCCACTGCCCTTCTTACATGGTTGCTCTCCACGTTATACACGAGACAGGATCCCTGGTCGAATCCCGAGCTACTGATTCAGATACTCTAACTAGCCAGCTAACTCCAAGGATCCCCTGTCTTTGCCTTCTGAGGGCTGGAATCACAGGCAGGCCTCCAGGCCCACTAAACATTCACCTGGGTGCTGGGGGTCCAAACTCCAGTCCCCACATCTGCACACAAGTGGGTAGCAGCACTTTGCCCTCACTGTGCCTGGACGCAGGTTTCCAGGGGGCAGCTTATATGTTTGCTGTAAACTATCTTTCAGTCAGTCCTGCATCACATAACAAACACCAGGTCTGATGGCTATAAAGAGGGCTTAGTTTGGGCTCAGGCTTTCATGGGTCTCTGTCCGTGGCCAGCTGGCCCTGCTGCTTTGAGGGAGGGTTTCATATCACAGTGATAGCAACTGCCCACGCTGTAGAAGTCAAAGAGAGACACTCCCTTTCCAGGGCATATCTCTGAGGACCTAAAGACTTCCTGTCAGGCTCACCAGCACCAATCTGGGGCCTTTAACAGATGGCCTCTGGGGACATGCAGAGCCAAAGGACTGTGAAGTCTATTAAGTCTGGGGCGCTGGCTTTGTTTTCAGCCACCAGATGAGTTCTTGGGGATAGATGGACATAGCAAGCTCCGTCTTCTGATGTCAGGGGCTGCGGCAAGTCCTGCTAGATAGAGTCCATTTCTTAAATATTGGTTTTTAATTAATTATTTATTGTTATGTGTATGTTTGCCTGCGTGTATGTGCATGTATGCTTGTCTACATGTATGTACAGTGCCCACGGAAGCCAGAAGAGAGCATCAGATCCCCTGGAACTGGAGTTGCAGATGGTTCTGAGTGTAGGTGCTGGGAATTGAACCCTCATCCTCTGACTGTGCAACCAGTGCCCTTAACCACTGAGCCATGGCTCCAACTCTGACAGAGTTCATTTTTAATGCAGAGACATGTTTGTGTCTATTGACACAGAGAAATTTGTACTGCTTTTCTAAACAGATCACTCATTTTTTGCTTTATTGTTTCGACCTTTTTTGTGCTTACTAAGCACTCTTCCCTCCTAGATTATATATATTTTCAGAGAAATACACTCTGAATGTTTTTGTGGTTTCATGTTGCTTTGAATCTTTAATCCATCTGAACAAGAAACAGGAATCGAGCTTTATTTCATTTCAAGGACTGGTCATTTGCCCAGTTTTCTCCCATTGGTCCTGAGTCTGGAACCCAGGACCTCACAGGAGCTGGGCAAGTGCTCAGGCACCGCTGCACCCCCAGCCCTAATCCAAGTGGTTCATTGGACAAAAGCCTAGAACGTCCTTAGCAGACTTGAAAGGTCATCTTTTCTCGTGTTAATATTTGTGCTTCAGGCTGACACACACATTTCCTATTCTTTCTTGTGTCCATATCCGGAATTCAGTGTCCAAAAGATTTTAGCTTTAATGTTTGATAAGATAATTCGGGCTTAGTTTCCTCATCAAATCCTTCTTGCTGGAAAATGGGCATCTTTTCCTGCTGGGTGTCTCTCGACCCCAGGCCACGTTTCTCTGTTTGCTAAGTGACCCTGTGTTGGGTTTTTTTGTTTGTTTGTTTGTTTTTCTTCAGGTAAGAGTGGTGTGTGTTTCCTTGCCTAGCTCACTCCCAGGAACTTCTCAACCCTTGCTGAATCGTGAATGGGATCTTTTTTACCCCTGGTATATTTTGTTACAACTATTTTGGGGTATTTGGCAAGCCACAGGGTTTGTGTGTTTGTTTTGTAACTGGCCACCTCACTGAACTTGCTCTTCAGCTGGGAGGGATCCTTTCCCTGTGGCTTTCCTTGAATGTCTTATTTCTGTGTCCTTTTGTGGCAGTAGCGTTTTTGCGGAGAAGCTAGGGGGAGGGGAGGCTGACTGACCCTCCCCACTCCTAGTTCTCAGGCCGCAGCCCGGGAAAGAGATACTTCACCCTCTGTGAGCATTCAGGGATCCATCTCCAAGCAAAATATTTTTTTGTGAAGGAGCTTGCTTTACGTCAGTTGGTATTTTGGTCAGGAGTTACAGAATGTACTTCATATCGAGTTGAAAACACACAGCGTTTAAAACCAAGCCTTCCCAGTGAGTCCAGCCCCAAGAGTGTTGCTTTTCTCACACCTTGGACACGTAGGAAAATGTGTGCTCAGAGAGATGGCTGGGTGCCCGTCTGGGGAAAGTGCCAAGCTGGGTGAATGCTGCAGGCAGGGGCTCGGCTTGTTCTTGTTTGCTGGACTTTGAATAGCTGCTAAGAGTCCCTTCCAGAGCCTGTGGGCACCGCAGGCCTGTAGAGCCCAAGTCTGGGCAGCTGCTGGCCTCTCCATAAGGGGACAGCACTCTGTGATTTGGGGAACTGTGTGAATCTGCTCATTGCGTACATCGGCAGCAAACTGTGTTTGAGAATCTCATTTATGACCCAGGTAGCCCTGTGCCAAAGGTGTGGCTTTGAGAATTGTGGTGCTGTGTATTCAAAGTAATGTCATCAGGCTTTGGGGACAGAATTTGCATTTGGATTCAGAACAGACTCAACAGGGTCTCTTTACTTTCTTAACTGAGAATTGATGCGACCTGGCTGAGAAGATTTTCATTTTTTTGTTGTTGTTGTTTGTTTGTTTTGTCCTGTTTGAAACAGGGTCTCACCTTGTAATTCTGTGTGGCCTAGAACTAACTATGTAGACCAGGCTGGCCTCTCATAGAGACCAGGCTGGCCTCCCATAGATCCATCAGCCTGTCTCTGCCTCCCAAGTACTGGGATTAAATGAGTAGGTGAAATACTTTTAAATGTGAGTTACACTTGCTGCTACTCCGTGTATTTGAAATTACAGTAGGTCTGTGTCATGCATTTAGATTAGGGATGATGGAAATACTAACAGGCTAAACTTCAAGGTCACCAACATAGTGTCCCTAAGTTAGCACACAGCACGTTCTGTTTTGAACAACTTTGTGTGGGACATCTTAGGAAACACACTTTATCTGTCGGCAATTTGATTTTATCAGTGTTGTTGAAGCTTCTGATTTTCAGCCAGCAGGAAATTCGAACTGGACCCAGGGTGAGGAGCCCCCTTCCTTCTCATGTCCTCTTAATTTTTTGTCTTTTCTTCTGCCCTGGTACTGGGCATGGAAGAAGAATGACCACCTGGACTTCGTCTTCCAGAGTCTACGGTTGTTCATAGGAGTAGTGACAGTCCTACCCTGCTTGTTTCTGTTACCTGTACAGCCCTGGCTATCCTGACTGTCCTGGTCTCCCTGGGTCTATACAGTCTGACCTTTGTCCAGCCATTGCTGTGGGACTGCCTTGGCGTCAGGGAACCTAGGTTTGCCTTCTAGAGTCCCCAAGTCTCCGGCTGTTCAGCCTGTCCTTAGAAGAGGGTAACTCCAGTTAGTAGCAGGTGCCCCAGGGACAGGCTCAGGAGGTGGCCAGCGCCAGGCTGCTCTGCACACAGCTCGCGTGCTCCCTGCATTTCAGCCACTGGGGTCTGTGCCAGGGTGAACAGAATACACAGCCTAGAGCCGCAAGAAGCCCTTCTTTCTTATTCCCCCTTAATAACTAACCCGGGCTTTGCCCCCTCCCTTTCAGGCACTGTTATGAATGGAATGTACAAATTCCAGCCTGTGAGCTTCAGGCCAGGAATGCAGGCCCTGGCGACCTCCCCACCCAGGGCTGCCCTTCAGCCCTTCAGCCTGGGATTGGAGAGCCAGTTCCTGCTCTTCTGGTCTGTCAGACACTTGAGGGACTAAACCGTGGGAGATTCAGCAGGCAGGCACCTGGCAGAGAGGGAAGCTAGGCCAGGGCAGGCCTAGGCCTGGGCCGTAGACCATTTATAGAGGTGCCCCATCAGAGAACAAGAAAGCACACAGAGCCTCGTATCCATGTCTAGGAACACGGCTGGTGTTACACACGGACAGACACTCACGGACACACCAACGCCACGTTCTTCACAAACATTTGCATATGCCGGGGTTACTATACAGAGCTGTGTACTCACTCACCAGAGAAACACTCTCTAATGGTACAGCAGGGTTCACACCTAGTACAGGCTATGCACCCACATCATGGGGTTGGGGGTGAGGTGTCCATGTGGGTACCTACAGGAACGAATGCATTGCAGGAAACCCTCTAAAACACAGCTTGTATCTCCGTAGAGGACTGGTGGGTTCACAGAGGGTCCAATGTGATGGAGAGAAAATGACAGCCTTGCCTCCCCGGGAAGATTGATGTCAAGTCTCTCTTTTGCATGACACTGGGCATCCAGCCTGACCTCTCAGATCTGAGTTTTTTCCTGGCATGGGCAGGGGGAGCTGCTCAGAGAGCGCTGGTGGTATGGCCACAGACTCCTTCCTCAGGTCCTTGTTTTGTGTGTCTGCTTGTCTCACAGACTGGAAGTCTTTGCCTGGCGTAATGGAGTGACAGAGACCCTGGGTCTGATGGGCAGGGCTGGCCTTCTCCATCCCGGCTCCTGGCTAAGGATGGCTCCTGGCCAGCCCCGGTGTCGGTGCCAGTTCAGCATCTCTGCAGCATACTCCCTGTGGACAGCGTGTTCTCCCGCAAGATACGGGGTAAACACAGGCCTCCAGGCCCCACGGGAGTCACGGCATCCTGCCAGGCCTTTCACTTAGCCACTCATCCATTCATTCGTTCGTTCCTCTAGGAATTCTTTGCCGAGAGCTTCTGATAGGCCAGATGCTGAGGTACAGCTGTGAGTCAAGACGGTCCTGGCCCTCCCCTGGTGTCCGGCTCACAGATACACTTGATTTTAGCATTGCAGCAATTCTGAAGCTTTTTATTTCATACAAAGATCCCGAATTCCATCTCTTGATTTCCTGCCTGTGCTGGAGCTTGAACTGTGGGCTTCCTTCCTTGCTCACCTTCTCCTACTGTCCTGTGGCTCTAGCCCTCTCTTTTCTTTCTTTTTGAAAAAGGGTATGTGAGTTTACACCTTCTCGCTCCTCAGAGGTTCACATGGCTGACTCCAGGAGCCTCCTTCTCACAAGCTCTCCCACCAGCCTCTGACTCACCCCTCCCCAGCCGCTTCAGGACAGCTCAGTGTTGGAAGTACTTACCAGAGGAAGCCCACGGATTCCCTTCAGGAGCCTCACCTGCCCATATCACTCTTCCCTTGACACAGAACTTCATGGTTTCTTGAAATGGAATGGGAGAAAAGCTGATTGTGTGGAAAGGTAGAAACCTCCTGGTTCCCACATAAATGAGTGTGGATGGATTATGTCCGATGCTGAGCCTGGGACGCCCAGAGAAGCCACTCAGTCTCCGTGCCCCTGGAGAGAGACCTGTTGCCAACTGCCCAGCAGGCTTTGAAGTTAAAATGGAAGAAGGCTCACAGCCTTGCAGGCGCAAAGCATGGAATCCCCACCCTCTTCACTGCTTAGACAGCATCCTGGTGGCCTCTACCTGGCATTTTCCTCTCATCTTTATCTCTTCTATTGGACATTCACTGGCTGGCTTAGGTCCAGCTCTCTGTTGGATCCAGGCACACTTCCTTCAGCCTTCAATCCATTTTTCTTGGGTCTCCTGGGTTAGGCTAGGACAGTTGTCTCTTGTAATCTGTCTCTGCACGGGTGAGTGTCTTTTCAGAAATAAGGTCATATAGCATGTTAGGGCAAATCCAGAGTGCAAAGTAGAGGGACCAGGATGTATTCTAAAAAAGGTGGGCACAGGTAAGCCTAGGCTGCTCCCAGAAAGGAGGAGCTCCCGGGAATTGTGAGAGAGGACCTGGCACATCCTCTAAAGAGCATTGTGAGCCAGGCCTTGTGGAATCTGTGTCAACCAGCACTCCACCCTTCTGCCTCCTCTCTGCTCCCAAAGCCTGCCCATGTATGGCCTGCGTTTACAAAGTTCACACCTAACTAACACCTTCAGAGAACAGCCATGGATACAGTCTGTGTTCATGGGTTCTGTATCCACAGACTCGACAAACCAGACACCGGAAATATTTAGGGGAAACTGCAACTGATTTTAACATTATCCTTACCCTGTAACTAATCTAGCAGAGAAAGTGTTTATACAACATACATGTTACCCAGAGAGGACATAAAGTGCACAGGAGGATGTACAAGCCCTGGGCAAACACCACACGCAGGACCCAGCCTTCCGCCCTGGGACCGTCCCCAGCACATACAGAAGTATGTCAGTTTAAAGTATCATTACCTACACTTTCCCCTGACTTTGTAGTTGGAGGGGGGGGGGGCAGAGCTCATGCATGCCTTGATGCAGGTGCAAGGATCAGAAGTCAGAATGTCTCCTCTCATTATGTTGGTCTGTGGGATTGATCTCAGGTCATCAGGCTTGGTGGCAAGCACCTTTACTGGCAGAGCCTTCTCGCCAGTTCTATTGGCTCTCCTTTTGAGGTAAAGAGATGCTATCTGGGACAGGCTACCTGGGACATGTCCCCCCTAAGCATGAATGACATCTTGATTGACTGATGTTGGCCCTTCTCTCCTTGGAAAGCAGTTCTGACCCTAGGATGAACCCCAGGCTCCCTCTGGTAACACCTTCTCCTCTGCCCAGCACTCAGGAGCAAGAGCTACACTTGAAGGTGACAGGTCCCAGCAACAGAATCCCAGGCCTCTAGCCGCATTCTCTAAGCCTCTCCTCCATGAAAGAAGACCAGCAATGGGCTGAGGTCTCTGGGCCCACCCAGGTAACCCAGGGCAATCCTAAGGTCCCCTGACTAGCAGCTGTGACCTTACCTTGGGCTTTCTATGTCAGGTAGCAAACCTATTCCCTGGGTTGGATTAGGACATCAAGAGCTGTCCTCCACAGGAGTGAAAAGTTTTGTTTTTGTTTGTTTGTTTGTTTGTTTTGTGCAAAAGAGCGTAGCCACAGTTCAGACAGGGTGGGTTGAGGAGGTCACCCTCACAGAGAAAAAGTGTGGAACGTACTCATGGTCCCCAGAGGTCAGAGGTCAGATGAGAATGACTGGCAGTGGTGGCACTTCCCTGTGTGCTGGGGAAGCCATTTAAGATGCAGGTTGAAGGATAGTGGGCCCAGGCCAGCTTGAGATGGGAAGGTTAGCTGGGGAATAAATCACACTAAAATTGTGTGTGCACTTTTACGGCTTCAGATTCATCCTTGCTGTGTACAGTTACCAAAGAGCTAAGCATTTTAAAAGATTTATTTTAAAAAATTTTATGTGTATGAGTGTCTTGACTGCATGTATGTACGTATACACGTGTACCTGCAGTGCCCACAAAGGCCAGAAGAGGACATCAACATCAGATCCTCTGGAACTGGAGTTAAAGACCATTGTTAGCCACCATGTATGTGTTGGGGATTGAACTCAGGTCGTCTGGAAAGGGCAGCCAGTGCTCTTAACTGCTGAGATAACTCTCCAGCCCTCAAGTGTTGAGTTCTTAAATGAAAGCTGTCGTTTCAATTTGATCATCTTCATTTCCATGGTCCCGAGCTTCACTTCTAAAGCAAGCCTGAGTTGTTCTCCACACCAGCGGCCAAGGTCCACCAGTAACCCTGAGGTTACCCTGCTCAGCTAGGAGTCCAAGTTCAACTTGTCTCTCTGGAAGGGCCGCAAAAGGCCTGGGACCCCGTGCTCTGAAAAGGACTGGTCAAAGCTTTCCCAAGACTGGTGGTCTAGAATGAACAGACAGATGGGAAAGATGGGAAGGAGAAGGCAGAGCCGCCCCCTGCTGGGAGCGGTCAGCCTTAAGCTTTAGCTCTGGCAGGGCGGGGGGGGGGGTCTCTGCAGGTCAGCACCCTTCACACCTCGCAGCCCTGCCAGAGGACAGGTCCTTGAGAGGCAACCGAAATCTCTGAGATGTGCTGAGTGTGCACTGGCCAGCCCTCTGTGGTGATGCAAGCCATTCTCCGTTGTGCAACAGAGATGAACGGTCCCAGGGAGGAGCAGAGCTTTGCCTCACTTGCACATTGAGCTGTGTCAAAATCGAACACCCCAGAGAGGAGAGTTTGGGGTTCCGAGAGAAATGAGAATGAAGAGCTGGTTTTGTTTTCTTTGGTTTTAACTAGGCAGTGCACGTCCTAGAGCCTGCAGAGACCAGGGATCAGGAGTAGGGAGGGAGGGGAGAATTAGCAGGGGAGGAGGAGGGGAATAATGAGGGATGGGAAAGGAGGAAGAGGAGAGAGGAGTGGCAGGAGGGAGAGGTCCCTGGCTGAGAGCTCTCCTAGCTGACAGCCTGTGGTGACTGTGGAAACTCAGGCTGGAGCTCCTGCACTCACCCCGAGGCTGACTCTGCTGGGTAAAAATAGGTGTGGCTCATGGGACAAGGTCTTGAAGTCCCTAAACGAGCTAAGTAAATAGTTACCTGATCCAAACATGAAGAAAAACTAAGCCTTATTGACTTTACAGGCCTGCTGCTCTGGGTGTGGCCTTCCCCTCAGGCCTCTTCTGTGGGGCTTTTGACCAGCCTGGCCTTGGCTCTGCTGGGATCTCAGGCTGGAACCCTGGGGCACTGCCATCTGCCCCGCAGGGTTCCGATAGACTCAGAGCCTCTGCAGCACTATGCTGCCCCCCGCTGGTCAGTTCTGTGGGATCCTCCAAGGAATCCAAGGCATGGTGGCAAGGGGGCTACTTCTGGAGAGTCCTGGGACGGGACCTTCTCTAAGCAGATGGTGGGAGGTGCACCGATTACACTTCACAGGTACAACCAAGGGTCTGTAGGGTTATGGTGGACCTAGGAAGCCCTCGTCCCAAGTAGCAACATAGATATCAAGATGTCACAGTGCTGTGTGTTATTCCTGTGTTTGTGTGAACATGTCTGTTGCACTGCCAGCCATGTGAAAGCAGAGATGGAGTCACACAAACTACCAAAGACTTGGTGATGGTATGTGGCTGCCGGGCAGATGACTTTTCTTGTTTGTTTTCATTTTATTTTATGTGCGTGTATGCAGTGCCCGTAGAAACCAGAAGAGGGCGCTAGGTCCCGCGAAACTGAGTTAAAGATGGTAATGAGCCACCATGTGGGTGCTAGCATAGAACCTGAGTCCTCTGCAAGAGCAATGAATGCTCTTAAGCCACTGAGCTTTTGTTTTTTTCTTTTATTTTTTAAGTTGACTGTGGAGGAGTCTGCAGCAGCCGGCCAGACAACTTCCCGGGACTCCCATTTGCCGCGTGTCAATAGGCCTAAGAGCGAGCGGCCTGTTTCATGCGGGTCTGAGAAGGCGATTTCATGCTGCCGTCTGCAGGACAGACTCATCCTCAGAGCCGGTCCCTGTCTTCACATGTGGTGTGTCTTTACTTCCATGGCCTCTGAGGAAGGAAGGGAAGGAGCCAGACTTGGGTCTGGTGACAAAAGTCCCTTCCTCTGCACCCTGAGAACTATGTGACTGGAAGAGACGTTATTGAGACCTATGGGCTTCCATTCAGACAACGGAGCTCTTGGGCAAGAATTGGCCTTCACTATTGAGATTAAGAATAAAGCAAAGACACCCTAAGTGGCTTTTCTCCTCCGGCTAGGCAGAGGTGGAGACACAGGGTTACTTCAGATCTTCAGATACCTTCTGATGCCAAAATGTACTTAAGTTTATAAATTCTCTGGTTACAGAAACAATATTACTGTAGAGGCTGCCCTCACCTGCCCTGGCAGTCAAGAAAAGTCGTTCTGTTTGCTGAGACAGGGTGTCTCTGTGTAGCGCTGGCTGGGAACTCACTTTGTAGACCAGGCTGGCCTTAAGCTCACAGAAATCTGCTTCCCTCTGCCTCCTGAGTGCTGAGATTAAAGGGTCTCTCTACCGCACTGGGCATATGAAAAATTTTAAAAGGACGTATGTCACTTATCGCTTAGGGGACTCATCGAAAATGAAAAGGTAGGGGAGAGAGGAAAGCTGTTAAGGGGGAGAGGAGCTGCTCTGGCAATCAAGACTCTACCATGACTCTGAAGAGAGACAGGACCAGCCAGTCTTCAGCTGTGGGCTCCGCCTCTGAGCACTCAAGCTTCTGTGCATCTGCCTGGAGCATGAAACACTGAGGGAAGGCTTTCCATGACCAGAGACAGAAAGTGAGTGAGCAGGGCGTCTTTCCAGAGAGAGGGGAAGCGGCTTGTGGTGCAGATGGGGACAGAGGAGTCACACTCAGGGAGCCTGCTCCTCCCAGCAATGTGACTTTGCTGCCTTGCAAGTCACAGGCTGGGATTTGTTTCTCTGTTGTTTGAAGTCAGGCCAGCCTGTAACACAGAAAGTGCCAGCATGGCCTTGTGCAAGTCCCAAGACTTGAGCCTCACGGGGACTTGTGGCCTTGGCCAGCTTCACCGGCCCTCTGGGAGCCTAGGCCAGCTTCCTTGGGTGGATTTGGGCCACTTTTGCATCTTGCCTGTGGTGAAAAAAGTCTATTAGGAACTCCCTTCTCCCTCCCTCCTCCCCTCTCCACCTCCCAGTTCTAACTCAGGTTGTTTCCTCAGGTAATTTATCACAGCGGGGTATTGCTAACACACCTCCTTGGTTAGATCTCCTCCTGGGTTTCTTAATTGATTTGTGAGATTTTCTTTACAGTTCAATGTCATTTTACATGTCAGTCTTGCGTATCCTGAAACCTTGGTGAGCATATTAGCTTTTATGAATTGGGGGGATTTCCACGAAATCTGTGAATGCAGTTTTTGCCATTGCCTCCTCATTCCTCCCCCCTTCTCCTTCTCCCTCTCCTCCCCCTCCCCTTTTCCTCTCCTCTTCCCTCTCCTCCTCCCTCTTCACCTCCTTGTCTCCCCTCCCTCTCCTCCGGCCTCTCCTTTGCCCTTTCCTCCTCTCCTCTCCTCTTCTCTCTTCTCTTCCCTCTCCTCTTCCTTCCCCTCTTTCTCCTCCTCCATTTCCTTCTCCCTCTTCCCTCTCCTCCTCCCTCTCCTCCTCTCTCCCCTCCTCCCTTTCCTCCTTCTCCTCCTGAACCAGAGTCTCACCTTGTAGACCAGGCTGACCACAGACTCACAGAGACCCTCCTTCCCCTGCCTCCTGTACTGGAATTAAAGCTGCATGCCACTGTTCCCAGAAAGCTTTTGCCTCTTTCTTCTGGTGTTTTAGTTCTATCTTTGCTATCCTGGTGCTTTTTATTTCTTCTTCTTGTTTATTTTCTCTGGCTAGAATTTCTAATATAATGTTTCATGACTCCCCTGGCCTGCTCCTGATCTTAGAAGGGCCACTGCCAGGCCCTCACCTTTATGATGTGAGTATGGGGCTCTCATAATCCTCTTATGGTGCTGAGGGCGCTCCCTTCTATGGGTTTGTAGTTTCTGGGTGACCCGTGTTGTTACAAAGAGGCCTGGGCTTGTTTAGATATTTTATCACCGTCTGTTAAGGTCGCGTCTCCCTCGTTCTGGTAGTGTCTTTTACACTGATTGATTTTCTTCTGTTGAATCTTGCATTCCTGGGATAATGTAACAAATACTGAAACCCACCAGTCTTTTTACTTCCGTGTTCTGGTTCTGTTTTCATGCTTAGGAAAGACTTCACAAAACTGCCCCATGAGCTCAGACTTTGCTCCACAGAAGCCTTCTTTTGAAAAAGATCTAATTTAGTTTAGTTTAGTTATATGTGTGTCTATGAGTGTGTGTATACATGTGTGTGTGTGAAGATGTCATGGAGTCCAGAAGGGGGCATGGATCTTTTGAACTAGAATTACAGGCATTTATGAGCCACTTGACCTGGCTTCTGGGATCAGAACTCCGATTCTCTGACAAAGCACCAAGTGCTCTCAGACCGCCCGTCCCTCAAGCCATCTTAACAGTTGTGTGGGCACCCTACACTTTTAAAACAGTATCCATTGATGAGTATTGATTGCAGGTAGTGTTGGTGCCTACCCAGATCTCCTCTGCCACTGAGTATTGTATTCTCAGTGAAAGAGAGAGCTCTGCCTGTTGCCACCTTAACTGAGTGGCTGCGTTTTGTGTGATCATGGGAATGACATTTATACCACATGCCTCTGCTGGGACATGAGAAGATTGAAGTCCTGTGAAGTGGCTCTGCCAAAAACCCTTCCCCTGAACTCAATCCTCAATAGTCAATTTTCAGTTTATAAGACCTGCGTGTGTTTCAAGTGTGTATGTGCACACACACAAGCTTGTGTGTGTGTGTGTGTGTTCAATTTAGAGCAACAGATCAGAATATGGGACATTTTATAAGAACACCGATCTCTGCTCAAGTCAGCGCCCCCCTTTTTTTAAAGGCAAAGGGCACTTAGACTAGCAGACTGAGAAAATGTGATGGTCAAGTGAGGAGCTGGAATGTAGACTGGATCCAACTCCGAGGTGTGGCGAGGGTGACCATCTTTACAATAACCGGAGCAGCTTGAAGAGACAGGTGCTTAGAGGTGTGGGGACATGTCCGAGGTGTTGCTGTCAGTTGTGATGCCGGTGGTATATGTTAACCTGGGAGCTTAAACCCCAGCCCCTTGCATCTATCCTAGCCCCCTGACTCTGAGAGTTAGCACTCTGGACTCCGAATCCCAGCAGGCCAGGTCCTGACCCCTCCCTGTCAGGACCACTCCCAAGAGTATTTAAGTGAACTCCCAAAAGAGGAACACGTGGTCTCCTTTTCTTCCTCCCAGTGGTCACGTTTGAGCTCCCGGTTTGGAAATCTGAGAGCGCAGAAACTCCCATTAAACCTGGATATCTCTTAATTTGACTTGGTTTGATTTGACTTGATTGGGATTTTGCGTCGGCAGAGAGCTCGTGTTAGGAAAATATTCTTAACAGTATACAGCACAGTGCTCTGTCAGGAGACAGACTGAGTGTGTGTCTGAGTGTGTGTGTGGGGGGGGGGGCTTCAGCTGCTAATCACACAGCCCGGGGGATCAGCAGGAAATTACAACCACACTTAGCTGCTGAGGGGACAGTGCCGTCAATACATGGGGGCTTGAGGTATGAGGTGTGCTTTGTCGGGAACACAGATGGACACCGTGGTGGTCTGAATGGGAATTTCCCTCGTAGGCGTTTGAACACATCCCTGGTTGGTGCTGCTGCATGAGGGGATTTGGGCCATGCAGCCGTGCGGAGGACTGTGAGCCTGTTCTTGGTTGTCATTGTGACTACAACTGGAATTAACTAAAATCCAAGGGACTGGAAACACCTGTGAGGGATTTTCTTCATTAAACCATTTGAAGTGCGAAGACCCAGCTTTAATCCAGGTCCTTTGAGGTGGGAAAATCTACCTTTAATCTGACATATATAAAGGACACAGAAGAAGGAAGCTTGTTCTCTTTGCCTGCTTGCTCCGGCTGGCAAGTCCCTTCCTTCACTGGCATTAGAACCCACTTCTTCAGGATTCTGGCATGCGCTGATGACCAGCGGGGGCATCCAGCCTCATGGACTGAACAGTTGCTGAATTCTTGACCCTTCCATTGATAGACAGCCATTGTTGGACTAGCCGATTATAGCCTGTAAGATAATATAAATAATAT
>NW_004949099.1:4425289-4429973 GCF_000317375.1 Microtus ochrogaster
CTTTAATCCCAGCACTCAGGAGGCAGAGGCAGGCGGATCTCTGTGAGTTCAAGGCCAACCTTGTCTACAAGAGCTAGTACCAGGACTTGCTAGGGCTGTTACACAGAGAAATCCTGCTGGATTATAACTCTTGCTATCCCTTCATAGTGTGTCTGTTGACAATCTCCACACTTGGGGCACACATTCCATTTCACATGAGAAATACTCACAAAATGTCAACGAGAAGGCTAGAGCAGCTGTAGGATTCAAAGAGCATCTACCTCTGAGGTGACCACATAAGGTTGACACACCATAGGTCCAATGCAAGTCTGGACGGATGGCAGTGACTGTCAAGAGGCCACATCAAGCATGGGGCTTGTGCTGGGTCGAAGTCCTGGAGACGTAGTGGAGACCCCATCAGCTACTCGATCCTGTCACTCATGTTCAAGGCAGTCTGACGGCATGTGTGGGTGGCACAGAATGGACCCAGGCAAGGTGGTCACAACACTTGCTGGTCTGTTTCTCTCAACAAGTTCATGAGCCTGCTTTATCCAGTAGAGTTTTAATACCCTACGTGGCCCTGATGTGGCTTGCTAGGTGGGCACTGTCTTGTTATACACATTCTCTCCATGGGCCGTGATTTGCACTAAAGAGATAATGATTTTTTTTATTTGCACGAACAAGACACAGGGTCAGTCTGCCCTCACCATGGTGGCCAACCGTCTCTTTTACGAAGGGATCACAGGGCTGCTGTTTCCAGCATACACAGTAAAGAAGAGAGTGGCCCTATTGAATTCTATATTGTCATTCTCCAGGTGTGTGTTTATGCAATTAAAAGTTTAAAAACAAGCAAAATATGAAAATATTTCTACGTGTACTGCTAAGCCTCCAGTGGGGAATTTTGTTTGTTTGTTTGTTTGTTTTGTTGTTTTCTGTCATTTGCTTGTTCTTGTGTTGCTCCTTTCTACCAACAATAGTAATAATAGCACACCCCCCCCCCGTCTCAGCATTCCCCCCCTAGGCAGTCATTGTAAGTTGGTATTTTTTTTTTTACTCTTCTCTTTCGGAGTCCACAATCCAGCTCCCAAATAATCACACAGAGATATATCCTTTCTTATGAATGCTGCCTTAGCTTGGCTTATTTCTAACCAGATTTCCTTAACTTAAATTATCCCATCTACCTTTGGCCTCTAGGTTTTTTCCTTTTTTTATTTCTGTATATCTTTTCTTTTCTTCTTATTCCATGTCCGACTGTGTGACTGTGTGGCTGGCCCCCGACATCCTCCTCTCCTTCTCCTTTTCTTGAGCCTTTTCTCTGCTCTTTTTCGCCTCCCATTTATTCTCTCTGCCTGGCAGCCCTGCCCATCCCTCTCCTGCCTAGCTAGTATCCATACAGCTCTTTATTAGACTAGTCAGGTGTTTTAGACAGGCAAAGTGACACAGCTTCACAGATATAAACACATGCAACATAAAAGAATGCAACATATCTTTGCGTCATTGAACAAATGTTCCACAGATAAACAAATGTAACACATCTTCAACTAATATTCCACAACAGACCATAAAGGACTTAAATTCCAAAATCTCTAAGGAAGTTTCTAACCTCTTCTGTCCAGCAAACTGCTCTGCTGGAGACAGGAAGGGAGTCTCTCTGTGTTCCCTGAGTGTGTATGTGTGTGTGTGGGGGGGTTCACCTGGAGCTGCTCGCATGGTAGTGCTGGAAGAAAATGCAGCCAGATAACTTGTTTCTAGCTGGAAAAAATGTGATCAGAAAACATCTTCTGAGGTCAAGTTCTCAAGATGTATTAAATATAAACCTAACTTATACTTAAAGTTAGAAGTTATATGTCACTATTTAAATTTTTAAAATATTTTTTATCTTATGTGTATGAATGTTTTACCTATATGTATGTATGTGTACCCCATGTGTGCAGTGACCACAAAGGCCAGAAGAGGGCATCAGATTTCCTGGGACTAAAGTTACAGATGGTTGTGAACTGCCATGCAGGTGCTGGAAATCAAAGGCTTGTCTTCTGGAAAAGCAGTCAGTGCTCTTAACTACCGATCCACCTCTGTAAACTGTATAAGAATTTTTAGAAGCTGGGTTTTCTTTCACCTTGCTGCATTTAAAAGAAAGAACACAAGGAGTGAGCCTCCTCTACAGTAGCCCGGCAAATCTGAGTGTTGTTCTGGGTTCACGGCGATGGTGAGTGAGGATGGACCCTTTGCAGCTGTCCCACTTGGGATGGGTGTGAAGCATCCCTCATCCTGAAGTCAGGAACCAGGCTGTCACCTCCTTAGCCACCTCTGTCCTCTCGGCTTCTGCCTGGAAGACTGGTAACAAGGATATGTGCTTGCCTTATACAGGTTTCATATGTGTATCCCTTGGGGCCTATTATACCTCAGTGTGTTCACCATCTCGACTGTGTCTTGTTTTGCAATAGAATCTCCTTATGTAGTCCAGTTTGGCCTTAAACTCAAAATTTTCCTGCTTCAACCTCAAAGTGTACTTTTTTAGATTTTTGACCCAGCCTTTCCTGTTTCATCCTTTCTGGGTCTGCATTGCAGCCCATTATAATAGCAAGTGGCCATTTTGTTCATTCTCAAGGAATAAACTAAGGTCAGTGTAGACATGCCCAGGTATGTGCATACAGATGCACACAGGTGCATTGCTGAGCAAAGGAACACTCCACATACAGGCTCTGAGGTTTGGCTGAGTCAGGTGTGTAAAATAGGTTAAGGTGAGCAAACAATACTATTTTACAACATACACAAAGGCAGCCATGAACTACAATTACCCCCATGCTCGTTGGAGCATCCTTTATAAGATAACGTCCCCATTGTCTACAGGGGAGGAGGACCATGGGAGCAAGGATGACTTTGAGGGCTCACACAGGATTACAAGGGGAGAGAGCTGTCCCGGAGACAGAAGTTAGTGTGCACCTAAGTCCAGGACAGATCACAGCTAGTGACAGAAGATTGTCCCATTTCTCAGATGGCTTTTCTAGTAGATAACAGACTTCAGGGTGGGGATGAGAAGTTTCAGTCTCCCTCTGCAGCCAGGACTAGTGAACTCCAAGAGAGATTTCCGGCTTTTTCAGGGTGAGAAGGATCTTGACTCTGAGGTTGTTGCTGTTTGTTTTACTTTTGTTTTTTTTTTTTTAAAGTTTTCAATTTCCATTAGATGGAGTTTCTCGGCCTGACAAAAGCTGCCCCATTTTGTCTATCATTCCCGGAGCCCCAGACACGCATGCATATGCACGGTCTCCTTCCCATCCCTCCCTTTTCAACAGTGGGACATTATCATCACCTACAGCTTGTGGCACCTGACTTATCGCCAGCTGAGACTGTAGGACACTAGGAAAGGTGCAGTATCAGGCTGGAGAGAAGGCTCAGTGGTTAAGAGCACTGCTTGCTCTTCCAAAGGTCCTGAATTCAATTCCCAGCAACCACATGGTGGTTCACAGCCATCTGTAGTGAGATCTGGTGCCCTCTTCTGGCCTGAAGGCACACATGTGGACAGAATACTGAGAATACTGTATACATAATAAATAAATAAATAAATAAATAAATAAATAAATAAATAAATAAATAAATAAATTTTTAAAAATGTGCAATACCACAGTTTTCAGTTACTCACCCATACTTGTTGAGCCTTTGTGTCTATGAGCAATGCTGCAATGAAGGCATCTGTACCTACCAGTGTGGGTGCTGTGTCTACCATTGTCGGCGCTGTGTCTACCAGTGTTGGTGCTGTGTCTGCCAATGTCGGTACTGTATCTACCAGTGTTGGCACTGTGTATGCCAATGCCAGTGATGTGTCTGCCAATGCCGATGCTGTGTCTACCAATGTCAGTACTGTGTCAACCAATGTCGGTACTGTGTCTACCAATGTTGGTGCTGTGTCTACCAACGTCGGTGCTGTGTCTATAGTGGCAGTGGGAGGTTAACACGTGCGGCCCTGCTGCTCTGCAGAGGGTTGCTTTGTCCTGGTATTTCTGTCTTGCAGTGGATGCTTAGGCTAATTTTCAGGGATGACCTGAGAAGCTAGGCATGATGGGATGCATGTAGTCATAGCATTCCTGAGGCTGCGGAGCTGAGTTTGAGGCCAGCCTAGACTACATAACAAGACAGCAAGCACATCAACAAACAAAAAGGAACCCCCAAACCAAACACCAACAAAAATGTGACCTATTTGGAAGCAAAACAATTTTTTTTTTTAGTTTTAAAAAAGTATTGACTTTCGGTTATGCATATGTGTGCAAGTATGTGGGTGTGTTCATGTGAGTGCAGGTACCCAAAAAGGCCAGAGGCATGGCGCCCCCCTGGAGCTAGCATTCACACAATCATGGGCTGCCTGATATAGAGGCTGTGAGCAGAACTTGGGTCCTCTGCAAAAGCAGCAAGTGCTCTTAACTGCTGAGCCTTCTCGCCAGCCCCTCCTTGCTTTCTGGACTTGTGTTTTCTTGCCTACTGATCTCTTAATCGTCTTTTGATGCGTTTGCTGGCACTAGGCTATGAATCTGCCCCCAGCCCCACCTCTTTTCCTGCGGGATTGTTCTTTCTCATTGTCCTGTGAGGACATGCTGCACCTCTCTGTCCTGTGAGGACATGCTGCACCTCTGTGTCCTGTGAGGACGTGCTGCATCCCTGTCATCTGTGAGGACGTGCTGCATCCCTGTGTTCTGTGAGGACGTGCTGCATC
>NW_004949099.1:4430661-4432447 GCF_000317375.1 Microtus ochrogaster
TGTGTTCTGTGAGGACATGCTGCATCTCTGTGTTCTGTGAGGACGTGCTGCATCCCTGTGATCTGTGAGCACGTGCTGCATCATCTCTGTGTTCTATGAGGACGTGCTGCATCCCTGTGTTCTGTGAGCACGTGCTGCATCATCTCTGTGTCCTGTCAGGACTGCTGCATCTCTGTGTCCTGTCAGGACTGCTGCATCTCTGTGTCCTGTGAGGACGTGCTGCACCTCTGTGTTCTGTGAGGACTGCTGCATCTCTGTGGGAACGGCTTTGTGTTTGTTTTCTCAAATCTAGCGTGTATCTGTTTACCAGATGTCATCCTTCAACTGCAGAAAATCCTACCCTGCCCTTCTCTTTACATGTCTTTTAGAACAAATAATCCAGATAGTCTCCTACATTGCCTTAATTCTCCCCATAGGCCTGGAGAGATGGCAAAGGACCCAGCTTGGGTTCCGGGCACCTGCATGGCTGCTCACAATTGTCTGTAACTCTAGGTTCCAGAGAGTCTAACACACCCCCTTCTGGCACACAATCTAAGAATAAATAAATAAATTTAAGCTTAAAGAAAATTTAAGCTAGGTAAGTATCATACTTTAAATAAAACACTTTTCCTTGGGAAAATATTAAAAAAATAAATAAATTAATTTCATAAGAAAAATCACAGGACATTCTCAGAAAACTGCAAAGTTTCAGTAAAGGGAACAGAAAAGAAATATTTTCTTGAATGGAAAACTTAGCAGTATTAAGATTTAAAGTGCCAATTAGCTCTTCTCTGTTGTTGCTTCTCTTAGGCATTACCTGAGGGCAGATTTTCTGGGTTATAGGAGGCTCTTTGTCTAACTTTTTGATGAAATACAGAACTGCTCTCCACCGTGACTGGATCCCTTTGCAGACCTACAAGCAACGCAATGGGAATATATACGATTTCATTTTCAGCTCAAAAAATGACAATCAAACGTGAGACTCCACAGCTTCAGAATAGCTGTTCTAGCTGTCCTATCTGTATAGAATACATAGAATCACTGAGATATATTGACTTTGCATCTAGTTAATTCAGGTGTGTAGTTTTCATCCCCAAGCTTTTTAAATAAGTTAACTTTTAAAACAGAAAGAAAAGAAATACCTTTCTTTCCCCCCAAATGTAAGTAAACAAGATTTAAAGGTTTAAAGCTATTTTTTAAAGATTTATTTATTTATTATGTATACAATGTTCTGTCTGAATGTATGCCTGCACACCAGAAGAAGGCACCAGATCTCATTCTGGATGGTTGTAGGCCACCATGTGGTGGCTGGGAATTGAACTCAGGACCTCTGGAAGAGCATTAAGTGCTTAACCACTGAGCCATCGCTCCAGCCCCTTATGTTATTTTTAAAAGACTGATTTATATTGATTTTTATTTTATGTGTATCAATATTTTGCCTGCATGCGCGTTTGTGCATTGTGTTTGTGCAGTGCCTTTGGAGCTGCCATCAAATCTCCTGGAAGAATGACATCATCAGATCCCCTGGTAGAATGACATCATCAGATCCCCTGGGAGAATGGCATCATCAGATCCCCTGGGAGAATGGCATCAGATCCCCTGGGAGAATGACATCATCAGATCTCTTGGGAGAATGGCATCAGATCCCCTGGGAGAATGACATCATTAAAACCCCTGGGGGAATGACATCATCAGATCCCCTGGGAGAATGGCATCATCAGATCCCCTGGGAGAATGGCATCATCAGATCCCCTGGGAGAATGGCATCAGATCCCCTGGGAGAATGACATCATCAGATCCCCTGGGA
>NW_004949099.1:4432547-4439090 GCF_000317375.1 Microtus ochrogaster
CATCAGATCCCCTGGGAGAATGACATCATCAGATCCCCTGGGAGAATGGCATCAGATCCCCTGGAACTGAAGTTGCAGTTGGTTGTGAGCCACTAAGTGGGTGCTGGGAGCTGAACCAGGGGTCTCTGCGAGAGCAGTCGGTGCTCTTAACCTCCGAATCATCTCTCCAGCCTCAAGTGTTTGTCTTTTAAAGTGGCTCTTTGCGTGGATGACTCGAGTTTATGAAAATTCATTACACGAAATTTGGCTGGAGATTATGACAGTGTTCATCCAGCTCTGAGGCGGCTCTAAACACATGTCTGTCTGCCAAGTTGCTGTATGTGTTCGTGCAAAGTGGCAGTCTCAACACTAGTGATTATAAAATCAAAATCAACTCTGAAAATTGCTCTGCGCCCTGCACCCTCACACAGACAGCCAAGATTTAGTTGTTTAAAAGCGGACGAGTTTGCCATCTCACTAATGTGCTTATCTGCTTTAATCTTCAATAAATGGTGGGATTACATGTGCACCAAGGAGTCACTTCAAAAGAAACGTGTTTACCATTTGTTACCAGGCTGTGTTTGATTTGCACATCTCTTGTGTATTCACATTCCTGGGGCCATGTAAAAACCTCCTGGACAGAAGAATCACAAGCAGGTGAAGGCTAAGAGATCCTGCTTTTGGTGACACCTGTCAGTCACCTGCTGCCTCCTCCTCCTCCTCCTCTGCCTCTCAGCTTTCAGTCTTGCTTTTCCTATCAGTGATTTAATAAGCACAGTTTGACTGTACCAGGAGGCAAAACCTTTTCCGTAATATTGGTTTTTCATGATTTTTCTTTACCTTTGAAACAATTTTTAAAATACTTTTTGTTTGATTGGTTTGCTTTTTGTTTTTTTGAAACAGGGTTTCTTTGTGTAGTTCTTGTTGTCCTGGAACTTGCTCTGTAGACCAGGCTGGCCTCCAAACTCAGGGAACTGCCTGCCTCTTCCTCCCAAGTGTTGGGATAGGAGTGTGCCACCACTGCCTGGCAAGACATATTATGTTTAAAATGTGTATGTGTGTATCTGTGTGGGCATATGTACATGTGAGGGCAGGTGTCTCTGGAGTCCAGGAGGGGGCGTAAGAGCTAGAATTTGGGCAATTGTGAGCTATTCAGTGTGAGTGCTGGGAATTGAACCCGGCCTAGTGCAAGAGCAGCAAGTGCTCTTAGCCACTGAGCCCCCCTTTTAAAACAGCATAAAGTAACAAATATCAATATGAAACTTAGTTTACAAGTTTGGTAATAAGGTCCGTAAATGAACTAAAATTTGCATTTAACAAAGACCTTACATCCTGTACTTGGAGGAACAGTTTCACCGTTTTTAATTTTTAAATACCAATCCCCTAATAATGAGTCACGTGAAATGATGGAATTGACGTAACTCAGATCTCATTTCCTTTTCTTGATCATCGCACTCTGCCACCGTGAGTTGACTTACACTAGGTAAATGCCAGAGTGTGTAAGTGTTGTAATAGGAGCGGTGGGGCTGTGTCCCCAGCACCCCGGCTGCCTGGCTAGCTTATGCCCCGAAATAACAACACACAAATTATATTCTTTTAAACACTGCTTGGCCCATTATATCTAGCCTTTTCTCGGTTAACTCTTGCACCTGGACTAGCCCATTTCTAATAATCTGTGTAGCCCACAAGGTGGCTTACCAGGGAGATTCTAGCCTATGTACACCCTGGGTCGGAGCTTCATCGCGTGTGTCCGGGAGAGGGGAGCATGGCATCTGCTCCAGAGAGCAGAGCTGTCGAGTCTGAGCTCACTTCCTCTTCCTCCCAGCATTCTTTTCTGTTTACTCCACCCACCTATGTTTTAGCCTATGAGAGCCAAGCAGTTTCTTTATTATAATTAACTAATGACCTTCCTCCATCATTGATGTGGGAGTGATTTCTTATTAATAAAGAAACTGCCTGGGCCCATTTGATAGGCCAACCCTTAGGTGGGTGGAGTAAACAGAACAGAATGCTGGGAGAAAGAAGCTGAGTCAGGCAGTCGCCATGATTCTCACTCCCGACACAGCAGCAGGTTAAGATCTTCCCTGGTAAGCCACCTCGTGGGCTACACAGATTATTAGAAATGGGTTAGTCCAGGTGTGAGAGTTAGCTGAGAAGAGGCTGGAATTAATGGGCCAAGCAGTGTTTAAAAGAATACAGTTTCCATGTAATTATTTCGGGACATAAGCCATGTGGGCGGCCGGGTGCCGGGGGCACAGCCCCGCCGCTCCTATTACAACATGTAAGACCTCAGCAGTGACCACTGCTGTACGCAGAGAAGTATCTGGACCGATTCCAGCCAGCCCCAAATGTGCTTGGTAAAAGACCAGGTGTTGGGGTTGGGGATTTAGTTCAGTGGTAGAGTGCTTGCCTAGCAAGTGCAAGGCCCTGGGTTCGGTCCTCAGCTTTGGGGGGCTAGGGGGAAGACCAGGTGTCAAAGGTAGACAACAGGTGTCAAGTGCGTGGGGGTTGGTGCCACACAGGGGACTTCCATGATGGCTCCACGTGGGACTCAGAGTTTATGAAGTAAGGAGCTGAATCATACTGTGCCCTGCAATTGCCATCTGTCTTCTGCTTCCATGAATTAAGAGCTCAGAGGTCATTGCCTGCATTCTACAGTGTACAAACCAAGCAATGTTGCGTTTCCTCCAGTTCTCTAAGAACTGAGGATGTAGGTGAGAGGTCAAGCCATGGCCCTGAAATCTGTAGAGACAGGTGGGTAAGGAGTGCTGCAGAATTAGCACCCCCACCCAAGGCTATGCTAGAGGAACTAGTTCCCAGCACCTCAGCGCAGCGCCTCGTGGGAAAGAACAGAACTGAATATAGAGTTATTTAAATTATTTAAGATGAGGTCGCATTGAAGCAGATTTGAGTCCTCTACCCAGGGTGAAAGGTGCCTTTGTGGGAAAAGAAGAGACACAGAGCAGAGCCCGGGGCAGGGTGGTGGAGCTTTCTGTGTGACAATGGAGGCAGAGCCCAAGAGGTCACAACAGCTAGCCAGGCCAGCCAAGAAGAAGCTGGGAGAAGATGGAGTCTCTCCCCACGTCTCAGAAGCAGTGAGGTCCCATGCAGAGCTGCCTCTGTGGACTTCCAGCTTCAGCGTTTCAAGTGCACGCATTTCTGCTTCCAGTGTTTGGTTTGCAGCATTCTGTTACTGCAGTCCTGAGAAACTGAAACAGAAACCTTGGAAAACATGGCCAAGGCCAGCTCAGCCTGGGCAGAGGCTCTATATCATTGGAAGCACATGCCATTCTGAGGTTCACTGGAATTGAAGGCGGGGTGCTCCTAAGTCACAGTCATGGGTAAAATCCCCACACTTTGATGTCCAGGAAGGTCACTGTTTTTCATGGTGAAGAGCCATAAAAATGTTTACCTTGTGGCCTGGCATGGTGGCAAAAGGCCTATACATCCAGGGCTTGGGAGCCTGAGGCTGGATTACAAGTTCAAGGCATCTGGGCTACAAAAAAGGGCCTGTCTCAACAAAACAAAAGCAGTCTTGTGCCTTCGACAGAGGGAGGAGAATAGCAGCCATTTATAAAGCCGCCTAGTGCATTCTCTGTAACGGAAGCCAGTTCTGCAGGGACTTTGCCGGACTGTAGTCTTGTACAGAATAAAGCCAGCCTTCCAGCCCCTAAAGCTGACTTCCTATCTCGCCTAAGCGGGAGAGAGGTCAGAATTTTCAGAAATATCTCTGATGGCCACCACCCAGGATATCCTTCCCAGGAGACAGAGTCAGCTATAGGAATATAAGCTTCCTATGCCTACCTTCTCCCACACCAACCTGGGATCAGGGGTTACATCTGAAAGGTCTGTGAGATACGGTCTCTGTTTCAGAAGTGCTATGGGGCAGTGAGGTGCCTCGGTGGATAGAGGTGCTTGCTGTCGAGTTTGATGACCAGAGTTCTATACCTGAGACCCACACAGCAGAAGGAGAGAATTGACTCCCACGAATTGACCTCTGACCTCCTACATGCCCCCCACTTGTCACGAAGTGCACCCGCACATATGCATGCACTAAATTATAAGTCCTCAGAGAGGGACTGGAGAGATGGCTCAGTGGTTAAGAGCACTGCCTGCCCTTCCAAAGGTCCTGAGTTTAGTTCCCAGAAACCACATGGTGGCTCACAACCATCTGTGATGAGATCTGGTGTCCTCTTCTGGCCTGCAGTCTTACATGCAGACAAAATACCGAGAATACTGTATACATAATAAATAAATAGATTTTTTTTAAAAAAAAGTCCTCATAAAAACACAGGATAAGGAGGAATCCAAAGAACAGAGAGGAGCCAGGTATGGTGGCGCACACCCTTAATCTCAGCATTTGGGAGACAGAGACAGGAGGATCTCTGTGAGTTCAAGGCCAGCCTGGTCTACATAATGAGTTCCAGAAAAGTCAGGGCTAAGTTGGATGAAAATGCCCCTCATAGGGTTATAGAGAGTAGCATTAGTTGGAAGTGTGGCCTTGTTGGAGAAAAGGTGTCACTAGGGGTGGGCTTTGAGGTTTCAGAAACTCAAGGTAGGCCCAGCGTCACTGTCTTCTTCCTGCTGCTGCTGCTCCATATGTAGAACTCTTAGCTACCTCTCCAGCCCCACGCGTGCCTTCATGCTCCCCTCCATGATAATGGACTAAATCTCTGAACCTCTAAGTCAACCCCAATGAAACGTTTTCTTTTGTAAGAGTTGCCATGGTCACGGTGTCTCTTCACAGCAATAGAACACTGACTAAGACACTCAGCAAATGTTAAACACAGCTCAGTTTCCAGGCAGGATCACATAAAATTTAACATTCAGCTCCACTCCTGTTAACCAATACCTCATGTCTGGGTTCCAGCAAAAAAGTTTCAAAATATCCTAAAAGGAAAAAGCATAGTCTAAAGGGCGAAGAAAATATCCAGACAGGACATGACTCAGGCGGCTGAACAGGGAGCCAGAATAGGCTGAAGATGTAGCGGTCCTGTCGGAAGGCAGCCGACAGCAGTCAAGAGAAGGAGCAATGTGGCAGGGTCATAAACATCAAAAACGAGATGCTGGAAGTTTAAAAACATTAAATGGCAGGCGTCTTCAGTGGGCAAAAGACAGACCAGATGTGACCAAAGGTCAACAGAAGCTCTGGATCCAAAGAGGGAAAAGAATACAGATTAGACAAGCAGAACTCCGTAGCGAGGAGCTTCAGACAGCGCATCTGGTGGAGCATGCTGCAGATGCGGGGAGAGAAGGGGAGACACGTTCCCAGTAGCAGCAGCTGGAGCCCCCTGGAGTCACCAGAGGAAACCAGGAATCTCAGGGGACAGCAATGCAGTGGATATGAAAGCTCACCCGTGGGGCCATTCCATATTTATCAGAGAACCAGAGAGAAAATCCAGAAAGAATCTGAAGAAACTACTCCACAAGGGGAGCAACTGTCGACTTTCCATCAGAGACAGTGTGAGCAAGGAGAGAGTGGGGGTAGGGGCTGGAGAGATGGCTCAGTGGTTAGGATCCTAAATTGCTCTTCAGAGGTTTGGTTCCCAGCATCCATGTCTGAATTTTCACAACTGCCTGTAGTGTGTGTGTGTGGGGGGGGGCAGTGGTTCTAATGTCCTCTTCTAGCTTCTGAGGTCACTGTGTTCTCCCGGCATGTACGAACGCAGGTGCAGACAACATACTTGTAATTAAAGAATAAATCTTTAAGGAAAAAATAAGAGAGTGGGTAAATATTTAAAACATTGAAAGCAAAACCATGACTTGAATTGTACATAAAACAAAATTATTTTCAGCAGCAAAGGAGAAGGGTTCTGTCAGATAAAAGCTGAGGGAATGCATTGCAAACAGATTCATCCTGCAGGAAATGCTAATGGTAAGGACTGGAGAGACGGCTAGGTGGTTAAGAGAACGAGCTGCTCTTGCAGGGGACCTGGGTTAAACAGCCATCACATGAAATAAATAAATCTTTTCTTAAATTTTATTTTCAACGGATCCCTCCAAAGAGTATGGGCTCCAAAAAGCCAGCTTATGCACTAGGGATAAATCCTGGTCCCATGGCCAGTGGTCCCACAGACTGCCTCGGTCACACACCTGTCATCCACATTCAGAGAGCCTAGTTTGGTCCTGTGCAGGTTCCCCTGCTCTCAGTTCAGAGTCAGTGTGCTCCCATTAGTTTAGGCCGGTTGTTTGTGCATATCCCCATCAGGATAAATAAATCTTAAAAGGGAAAAAAGTGTTAAAAGTTCTTCCTTGAGGAAAATTATATAGATCGGGAACTCCTGTGCTGAAAACAGGGCAAGCGCTGGAGATCTAGATGAAGGGATATTACTGGGTTTAACGTTCTCGCTCCCCACTGAGCAAATGGGTGACCACTTGTTCACTGGGCTGGCAGCTTTGCTGGTTGTGTGATCACCGCATGTGAGTAGGTGAGAGCAATGGGAGCGTTGCCATGTGTGCAGGAGCGGGAACTGTGCACCTTCGGGCTGGGGCAGCTCGGCAGCAGAGTCCTTGCCTGGTGCACGCAGACCCTGGGTGCAGGCAGGAGCGGGAACTGTGCACCCT
>NW_004949099.1:4439391-4457661 GCF_000317375.1 Microtus ochrogaster
CAGACCCTGGGTGCAGGCAGGAGCGGGAACTGTGTACCTTCGGGCTGGGGCGCGCAGGCCCTGGGTCTCATCTTGCACTGCAAGAAAACCAGTGCCTTTAAAATAGTTGCAAAGGACATTGTCCAACTCCTAGGACAGTCACTAATTTAAGAAAATACGAATATCCTGTGAAAGAAGAGAAAGTGGACTAAAACAAATGTTATATTAACTGAACAAAAAAGCAGGAAAAATAGAGTGAATCAGAGAGCAGAACTGACCTAGTTATATAATTATAACCTCTGTATATGTAGGGTCCAGTGATGCCTCACAGATTGGCCTGGAACTCTCTGTATAGACCAGGCTGGCCTCAAACTCTCAGGGTTCCACTTGCCTCTGCCTTCCAACTGCTGGCATTAAAGGTGTGCGCCACCATGCCCAGTATCAAAAATAACTTTATATGTGAATAATCTAAACACATCACTTAAAGACAAATTGTCACAGCTCACAGGAAGCACTTCTAACCAAGACAGCTACCGCGCCATACACGTGACATCACAGCGCTCAGGGGGCTGCGCAGGTGGACCCACTTGCCTAAATAGCAAAACCCTTTGTCCAGAGACCAAAACCACCAGCTAAATAGACAAACCAGACCACCGAACAACCAACTCCAAGAAATCCGTAATGAGAAGGTGAAGACCTCAGATAAATAGACGAAGAAGTCACAGGAGCCTTGTGAAGAACACAGTGCTGACGTCACGGATTCCCAGGATGGCACTCAAGATGTGCGTCTCGTGCAGAGTTCAGGGAGCTCAGGGGACCACCTGTGGCATTGGTGCTAACAGGGCCAAAGGGAAGGCCCTGGACACAGGAAGGGCAGAGGCCTGGTTTACCTCTGCAGTGGGTATGTCAGCAGACAGGAAGGTCAGCACAGTGGCCACACTCAAAAAGAGCACACAGCCGAAGCTCTGTGCCTGAAGTCCATGGGTGGCAGGATAAACTGGAAGCACCAAAGTGTGTCAAAGGACTGGACAAGGGGCTGCAGTGCGTGTGTGTTTAATTTCCCCACCCAGCCTTGACAGCAAGTGTGTGTGCAAGTGTCGCATGTCACATTTGAAAGGACAGTTGTGGGAGGACAGTTGTGGGAGATGGTTGCACCGAGTCCCTCCTCGGCATTTTCCTACTCTTAAGTGGTGAGGACAGCGTGTGGAAACCTTCCAGAACCATTAGGCATCTCCCTCCTAATTCCTTCAACCATTAGGGCCCCTAAACAGAAAGGCCCATTTCCTTGGAGACGGGGACCGCTCTTCTGAGTCAAGACAGTGTGCACTTGGCTGCAAAGCAAAAGTTTTCTGCACCCTGGGGCTTGTGGTTCCCCGGGTCCAGGCAGGTGAGATACCACAGGCTTCTTGGCAACAGACAGGGAACCACAGGCAGGCCAAATGGCCACACAGGTGCCCCCTCCTTTTAATCCATGTTTCCGGGCCTTTGTGTTCCCCATTTTTGACAGGACAAAGCTCCTTGTCTCTGCTTTCCTGGGAGAGTTGCCATGCCAGGACTGTGGCCAGGGAGCAGGATGCCCCTGCCATGCAAATTAGACCTGCAGCTTGGTTCTGCCAAGACCTGTGGGGCTGGCGATCTTAGCCCAGTGCCATTCTGCCCTGGAAGTGCATGTGTGGTTTCTGTGGTGTATGTGTGTGTGAAGTGTGAGTGCGCACATGCATGCAGGTGTACCTGAGAGCGTGTGTCCATGCATGTGTGTTGTCTGTGGTGCGTGCATGCGTGCGTGCGTGCGTGTGTGTGTGTGTGTGTATGTGTGTGTGTGTGTGTTGGGGGAGGGCTTGCTGTGCAGGGACACAGAAAAGGCAGAGGGAAGTTATAGAGGTGGGCTGTCATGGGGACTGTACCTTGCTGCAGATTCCAAGTCTGCTGAGGGTGCACTCAGAATGCTATCTTTCTCTTTATAATGGATTCATTTGGTGAAGGAACAAGTAATACATTTACATGGTTCAAAAGTCAAGATGCTAAAAAAAAAAAAAAACTTGAAAAATTCACCCCACTTTCACCCTGTCCTCCTGTGCTCCCATGGGAGCTCGTATGAGCTTGGTGTGGTTCTTACACCACTAGAGAAATACAAAATGGAACAAAACAGAGGTATTATCCTTCCCTCTGCTCTTTTCATGCCTGAAGGATTTCTTTAAACATAGCAGTCTGTCCTAGAGGCCTTCCCTTGCTGCCTAGAGAGCTGTACACAGTTGTGGTACTCTATGGTACACTCTGGGCTTTTAAACCAAGACCCTATTGGCAGGAATTTGAGGTGAAATTCTTGGTTTTCTCATGACCCCTTTCTTCCACCAGAGCTGTGGGCTCAGACTCACCCCTTAGGGACTTGCCTGGGCTACAGGTCATGTGATCCTCATTTTATTGGGTTTTTGTTGTTATTGTTGTTCTTATCTGTTTTAATGTGTATGAGTATTTTGCCCGCATGTATGTCTGTGCACCTTGTGAGTACCAGGTACATGTAGTGGCCAGAAGATAGCCTCAGATGTCCTGAGATTGTAGTTACAGACAGTTATAAGCTACCATGCAGATCCTGGGAATCAATCTGTTTGAGAAGGATTAAGAGGTGTGGTCTTGTTGGAAGATGCATGTAACAGGGGTAGACTTTTAAGTTTCAAAAACCCATACTATTCCCAGTTAGTGCTTGCTCTCTTCTCTCTCTCTCTCTCTCTCTCTCTCTCTCTCTCTCTCTCTCTCTCTCTCACACACACACACACACACACACACACACACACAGAGTTGTTGCCTCAACATGTGAGCTCCTAGCTACTGCTCCAGCACCATGCTTACCTATCTGTCTGCTGCTATGTTTCCTGTTGTGATGGTCATGGACTCACCCTCTGCCAACAAACTCTTTTTTTTTCCCCTCAAATTGCTTGGATAACGTGTCTTGTCACAACAATTTAAAAGTACCAGAGACAACATCTCCTTCGTGATACTTTCTGACCCTCCTGAGTCCTTTAGATCCTAGGTCCAGAAGCTGCAGTAGCAGAGGAACAATGCTGATCGTTTCATCAGCATTGCGGACACATCTATGAAGAGCTAAGGTGGGTGCTGTTGTCCCCAGGGGTTCATAAGAACACAGCTGCCTGCCTGGGCTTGGTCCTCGCTGTTGCAGAGGAAGCTTAGTGGCTGGCAGGGGGTTGCCACTGACTGTTCTTGCCCTCCCCTCCATGACCTGGCAGCTCAGTAGGGACTGGCTCTTCGGCTTTGCTTCTGGCATGAAGACAACATAAACAGAGACCCATCTTGACCGAGGGCCACATAAATATGAGCAGGACAGAAACATTTGCTCCGAGTCTCTGGTATTCAGGGATGTCAGTCACCATAGCACAGCACTGTAAGCTGTGCAGAAGAAACTAAACAGCAATAGGCTAGCTATGATCTCTCTACACCTGAGGACCAAGGAATAAATGCCGCCTCCACAGGGAAGATGGAAGCCGCGGGGCTAAGGCTACAAGAATGGAGAGTTGTGCTGTCAAAGTGCTTAAACTAAACCT
This sequence comes from Microtus ochrogaster, assembly GCF_000317375.1. NCBI lineage: Eukaryota > Metazoa > Chordata > Mammalia > Rodentia > Cricetidae > Microtus > Microtus ochrogaster. The sequence goes on from NW_004949099.1 coordinate 4,442,928, forward strand.
GAGGTGCCAATCAGATCCCCAACTGGCATTGCCAGGTGTGTGGTTGGATGTAGAATTCTGCCACTCAAACAAGATGGACATGTGCAATGTGTGGAGCCCAGACTGACAGTTAGGAGCCACGCACTGGGGAGAGAGAGAAAGTAGCGCCCTCGGTCCTCAAATGCAAGCTTTTGGAAATACACAGAAGTGCTGAGAGGAAAACACAGCTGGAGGCGTCCTGATGTAAGGGATAAAAAGAAGACTCCTGGGGATGTGTGCCCTCAAATTCACCATCCTCCTGCCTCTGCTCCCACAAGGGGGACCACTACACTTGACCCAGGATGTTTAAGTTGCCAAAAGAGAAACTCCAGATAGCCAGGGGCTTGGAGGGTTGAAGTCTGTATAAGCAGTGGTTCACAGCTGGCCTGAGAGGACACTGTAGGAATATGAGAGTGGGCGGTGCAGGTGATTTCTGTTTGTGATCCATGAATTGGCTTCCTATATTCAGCGGTGATGTGCAGTAATTTGATTTAAAAGAGTCTTAATAATTCTACCTATGGCACATAAAAATATGCCACAAAAATGGAGGACTCAGTTATGACATGTAAATTCTCAATTTGTTTACCATGGGCCTGAATCTATCAGTACCTGGCAGAGAGCCCAGGGCTCCCTCTAGTGGCCATTATGGCTTAGTGTGCCTACTCTACCTCATCTGACAAAGCAAGATCCCTTCCCATCTAAGTGCTGTGACCATTTCTGGAAATGCCTCTGGCTTTGCTGACTATCAAGGAACAAGGGGCTAATGTGCACCAGCCAGTCAGCTGGAGCCCTAAATATCCCACCTCCCAGTGGGACAGTGAATGATGGGAACTGTGAATTTGGGGAGACGAGAGCTAGAATGGAGAATGTTTGGGCACTGAAATTATTAAAAAACAAACAAACAAACAAAAAACCCAAGACCTAGCCAAGGCCTTATGAAAACTAAGTACTCATGTGCCTGACCTTTACCACACTGCAGGCTTAGTTCCAAACCACAGCAATAAAGCAAGCGGCATAACAGTGTCATGTGGCCGTGTTTGGAGACTGTCATCTGCATCTTCATGCCTTCTTGTCGTCTCATCTCTATTTTTACAGGACGCGTAGTTGTTGCACATGGGCAGTGCGATATTCCAGCACTGGTGACCCTCACTGTTGCCCCCGCCTTAGCCCCGTTCCTGCTGCCTTGCTTCTTGGGTCTGCGCTTAATGACTTGCTTGGCCAATGGATCAAGGTGAAAGGGCCATTCTGAGGCCAGGGTCTAAGGGGTCACAGCTCCTGCCTGGATCTCCTAACAGTGGCTGAGTTAGGAGTCTGCTGAGGCTCCTAGTGACAGTAGCCCAGCTATCTCAAGACATCCAGCTGTCTCCAGTTAATTGACAGTCCCAGCTGGCACTGACTGCCACCCAAGGAGGAGTGGCTTCCCTCAGCCACCTGCCTAGGCTCAGAGCACCCCATTTAGGAATGGTTTAAAAACCAGGAGGAGGCACCTAGAGGAACTGCATAAGGCCATGGTTCACTAGCCAAGGGCTGCTGTACTCAGAGCAGAGAAGTATAGCCCCCCCCCCCCCCAGAGAAGCAGCAGGCATTCCCAAGTCACAATAAGAGCAGTGAACGTTGGTGGGGTACCAGTACACACAGGGTGCGCTCATGTGTGCATCCTAGCAACCACCCTTTAACTGAGTATAGATCCCTCTTGCAGCCACAATAACAAAAGTGTCTGGAAACAGCATCAACCCCTGGGTACATCCAGCTCCTGGCACAGCCCTCCAGAGAGGCAGGGAGAGGCTCCACAATGAGCTCATTGGCAGACCTTGGGTATTGGGAAACTTCCAGGAAAGTTGAAATTTTGGTACTGCCTCTGAAGGACGGGACGTGTTCTCCTGTGCCATCGCGACGTCACGGCACACTGAGCTTGCGATAAGATGGCAGCAAAGGCTGGCTGGTCTGGCGGGTCTGGAAGGGAGACTTCAAGCACATGCCAGTGATGGAAGTAGCGGGGAAATGTAGCACCAAGTGAGCGAGTCACCTGAGCTCTGTGCCAAACGTGGCAGTAATGGAGAGCCACGTGGGTGCCAAGTGAGCGAGCTGCCTCAGTCCTGCCCATGAACAGCTGACAGTGGGCAGCTCTGCCAAGCCCTGAGTGCCCAGTCCAAACGGGCGATGACCTCCCAGGAGACACCAGCAGACACCTGACTGGCCTGGTAAGGGTCTCTACCACCCCTTCCTCTACAGGAGTGAATATAAATCATCGCATTGACGAGTGACACTGGCCAAGGCAATGGTACCTCAGCCTACGGAGGGAAGACTTTGTCTGCAGGTGCTACTTGTCTCTGGTGAAAACTCCATTGTGCGCAGTGTATAAGATTACAATGGCCTGACTCTGGGTCTTCTCCCCAAAGCCAAGGGGGAAAGAGTCTGTGTTAGAGGTTTGAACCAAGGTGGGGAAGGAGATAAGATGTAAGACAAAAATAAAAGAAGGGATTTTTAGTTTAGTGTTGGGGGTTTTGTTTGTTTGTTTTTTGGGTTTTGTTTTTTTTTTTTTAGGATGCATTTGTAGCAAGGGATGAGTGTGGAGCAGATGAAGTCCTGAATGAATGTGTGTTATTGGCATGGGCACAGCCATGTCAAGGACCCCAATGTCTCAAACCCAGAGGAATGGCAAAGCCTTTCCCCAGTGAGGCTCAGAAGAGTGACAAAATTTGCCTCTGGTCCAAGTACCAGGATTTACAAATTATTGACCAATGTGTGCAAAAACTAGCAGCTGTATTTCCCCCTCTAGGCGACTGCAACCTGAGACTGCTCCCCCACAGAGACCTCCTACTGATACTGCCTAATCCCTCTGTGCTGCTGTACGCAATAAAGACTAAGTGTCTAGGTTGAGTAACAGGTGCCCTCCATCAGAGCAAGCACAGGCTGCCCCAGACCAGCTTTCCCGTTTGTGTGTCTGCATTGCCCTGGTCAGGGTCCCAGGACCACGCCAAGCAGAACGTGCCAGGGACGCGGTGAGGGGGAAAAAGAGGTCCCTGAGCATCTGAGGCTGTATGGTGGGCAGGAGGCTTCCTTTTCCCCCTGGAACTTAAGGGAAGGTGAAGGAGGGGCACAGGTGGGGGCCTGTGCACATGTCCTCTCCCACGCAGACCCCTAGAGATGATATGCTAGATCGGGGTATTCACCAAGCATCCCTGTGCACAGGGGCTATTCTAGGAGCCAGTATCCTGCCTCGGGGAGTCGGAACATGTCTCTCACGGGCAGTATCCTTTTCTTCCTCTTTGCTTTTTCTGAGATGTGGTCTCACTATAAAGTGGCTGGTCTGGAACTCACGATATAGACTAGGCTGGCCTTGAACTCAGAGATCCCACCTCCCCAGCGATAGGATTAAAGCTGTTCACCACAATGCTTAGTAATACCAGGATTCTTGTAGGCTGCAGGTTGTAGGGAGGGCGGTGCCAGGTGGACAGCAAAGAACAGGAGCTGCATAGCTGCATGTCAAAGCAGTGGTATTGGAGGCCTCCCTGGGGATTCAGGGAACCATAGTTGGGAGGAGCCAGAAAGAACCAGAGGGTGGAGACAGCTGCACAGAGCCCTGTGGGGCCCCAGGCTGAGCATCTGCTCTGCAGAAGGCTCACTGCCAGCTGCCATAGTCAGAACAGACGGTGACAGCCGTAAACTGGAGGGGGGAAGGAAGAAGCCATGCTTCATACTCAGCTGGACAGGACTCAGTGCATCATTACTCTCATGTAGTCCTTGCTGTCCATCACCTGTACCCTCCTCACTGTTCTGGAGTTTTCCAGGCCCTCTAAGCCCACTCTCCCTGAGCTCTTTCATTGGGCTGACCCTTTTCCCAAGGTGTGTGTTTCCCCAAGTTTGTATTACCTGGACGTGCTGTATCCTTCCCCAGGTGTGCCCTTCTCCAGGTCCTCTTTCACCCAGAGTGACCTCTGCCCATACATCCCCTCCCTAAAGGCTCCCTCATCCCAGGGTCACTTGGGTCTGAACTTTCTCTAGGCTTCTGCTTGGCTCCACTGCCACGCTTTTCTCCCCACCTGCTGAAAACACAGCTCCCATCTGTCTTCCTGTCATGCCCATGGATCCAGTGACATCTGCTCCTTGTCCAGGTCTGGCCAGTGACAAAGTTCCTTAAGCTGCATTTTCCAAAAACTAAATTCTTCACTGTATCTTCAAACTCAAAACAGTGCCAGCCTATCACAGTGCTCAAGAGTTTATCCAGAGTTCACGGACTAGGTACAGCCTGCCCTTCTGCACCGAGCTTCTGGAATACAGGGTTCCACATCTTCCACAGTGGCTGCTTGTTCCAATACTTGGCGGAGTTTGATGGCCTATCTGCCACAGCATGGTGACCGTGACAACAGTAGTGATTCTCCCAGGTGCCTGCAGTCATGGGGAACTAACTTCCTGCACCAGTTTTAAGCTTTGTGTGTGTGAACATGGTTTCTCTGGAGTGTGACAGAGCTGGACTTGTGCTCTCTGACCAGTAACGATATTCTGTGAGCCCACAGCGCTGGTTCCAGATTCCCACACAGGAGGAGTACCCATAGCCACCCTTACTGGAACAGCCTTAGAGCATAGCAGGAAAGCCTGGGGACTTTGACATGCAGTGGTGGTTGCTCAACCTGAGTTACCAGAGCCTATCCTGGCTTGGAAACCAGAGCCTGCCCCTCTCCCTCCCTCCCTTGTCCCAGCTTCCCAAGCCAGCAGGGCCTACTGGGGTGGGTGGTCCTGCCCTTGCCTAACTGGATCCTGCCTGCCAGCCCTCATAGCTATGTGCAATTGGGAACATTTCAAGTGGCTGGGACCCCAGGGGCTGTGTGGGGTCATGACTCTTATCTATAGAATGAATGAGTTCATCTCACTGCAGGCAGGGCATTGGTGTTACGGAGACTGAGGTGAGCTAACAAACGTCCCTTTCTGGGCTCTGCTACTGGAGGGAGAATCATGAGTCAGGCAGCTAACAAATAGCCACAGGACACATGGCAACTCTCACTGTGCCTGTCTCCTTGGATGCCTTTGTTTTCCTCTGAGCTCCCTTTGCTGAGGCATCAAAGTCTGAAAAGCCGTCTGCCTGAGAGGCGAGAGTGAGTGAGGTAACACAGGAATCCGCCCATCTTAGTAGCTAGTTTCCCTGCTCTAATCTGTCCCAGGGCCTGATTCTCCAGGACAGTGCCCTTCCAGGCAATGGGCTGCCTGCTGCAATGTTCTGTGCCTCTGCCACTTGCCTTTGGAGTGAGGGAGCTAGGGAATTTGCAGCGTTGGCATTCTCAAATGCTTCCTCCTAGAAGAGACATTCTCAGAACTGCTGGCAAAGATGGACTATAGAGGAGAAAGGTTTCCAGGGAGACTGGGGAAGCATTTGGGCTGTTGGGGTACAAATGTCAACACCACCACCACCTCACATACAAATAAATATGTTAACACCTTATGGGACTCAAAGCGGAGGCAGATGGTGCCTGCGGAGGAGCTCCAGTGGTCAGGACAATGACACCCACAGAGGACACTAACTCCACACCTCTGACAAGAGTCCAAACAGAGATGGCTGAGTGGCCTCTGCACTGTCCAAGAGGACCTCGTACTGGCTATGGCTGCCACGTCCCACCATGATGATAGTGAACTGAACCTCTGAAAATGTAAGCCACCTCAATTATATGTTTTTCCTTTATAAGAGTTGCTGCGGTCATGGTGTCTCTTCACAGGAATAGAAGCCTTAGCCAAGATACCATCGCTCCCCCTCATCTCCTCCTGCCCTTCTTTCCTTCCATCATCTGTCCATCTGTCCATCTATGAATTCACTCAGCTATACATCCATTCTTACACTTGTTCTCCAGCCTTTCCTCCCTTCTACCCATCCCTACATACACATCCACTCCTTCCTCCTTTCTCTTCCTTCCTTCCTCCCTTTCTTCCTTCTTCTGTCCTACCTTCATTCTTCCCTCCTTCCTTTCTCTCTTCTCCCTTCCTCCCTCCCTCTTTCCTCCCTTTTCTTCCTCCCTCCCTCCCCTTCCTTTCTCTCTTCTCCCTTCCTCCCTCCCTCCCTCCTTCCTTCCTTCCTTCCTTCCTTCCTTCCTTCCTTCCTTCCTTATTTCCTTCCTTCCTCTTTCCTTCCTCCAGCCCTTTATTCCTGTTCTGTTTTTTGTTTTTGTTTTGTTTTTGTAAATTTTACACAAGCTAGAGTCATCTGGGAACAGGACCCTCAGTTGAAAAATGCCCTCCTCATATTGGCCTGACTGATGTGTGAGGGTAGAGCCCACTGCAGACAGTGCTAGCCCTGGGCAGGTGGCCCAGGGTTATATAAGAATATGGCTGAGTAAGCAATGTTCCCATGGCTTCTGCTTCAGTTCCTGCCTTGAGTTCCTACTCTGACTTCCCTTTATGATGGGCTGTGATTAGGATAAGTAACCCTTTTCCCCCCAAGTTGCTTTTGGTCATGGTGTTTACCACAGTAATAGAAAGCAAACTAGGGTGTTTCTCCTAGTTAGTTGTCTGTTCATCTGCCTATGGGCTTATCTATCTATCTATCTATCTATCTATCTATCTATCTATCTATCTATCTTCTATCTATCTTCCATCTATCTATCATCTATCTATCTATCTATCTATCTATCTATCAATCAACCTATCTTCTGTCTATCTATCTATCTATCTATCTATCTATCTATCATCTATCTATCTTCCATCTATCTATCATCTATCTTCCATCTATCTATCTATCTATCTATCATCTATCTATCTATCTTCCATGTATCTATCATCTATCTATCATCTTCCATCTATCTATCATCTATCTATCTATCTACCCATCTATCTATCTATCTATCATCTATCTATCTATCATCTATCTATCATCTATCTATCTATCTATCTATCTATCTATCTATCTATCATCTATCTATCTATCATCTATCTATCATCTATCTATCTATCTATCTATCTATCTATCTATCTATCTATTATCTATCTAGCATCTATCTATCTATCTTCCGTCTATCTATCTATCATCTATCTTCCATTTATCTATCATCTATCTATCTATTTTCCATCTATCATCTATCTATCTATCATCTATCTATCTATCTATCTATCTATCTATCTATCTATCTATCTATCTATCTATCATCTCCTCTTTAAAGCTCTCCATTTATTTATTCTTCTACCCACACCCACACATATCTTTGCTCTCCCTCCCCTCCTGCTCTCCTAGTTAAGGTGTCAGGAAGACTCCTCCCCAATCTGTCTGTTGATGGCTCCCCCACCTCACCTCATCCCCACCCCATCCTTCTCAGGAGCTGCAGAGATAGCAAATTCTTTCTTTTCTTGTACAGCCAACTTTCCCCTCCCCACTGGGTCTTTCCCTGTGGCTTTGAGACTCTGCATCCCGTCCTTAAATCCATTCCCCTTCTCACTTGCCATCTCTTTACCTTCCCCTCCCAGGGCAGACACTTCAAAAGCGCCCAGCCTCTGCACTGGCTCTGTCCATCAGTGGAACGCAATTCCATCTCTGAGGTTCCAGAGGACCCCCAGCCATCCCTCAGGCAGCCACTCTATCCCCCAACCTGACCTGCTGGCCTCACATACCTATCTGCACACAGTCCCGACACTCCCTCTGCCCCCATACCGTACACCGCAGACCTCAGCTGACTATGCTGCCCGGTCTCCTTTGCCTAGCAGGCGGCTTCTAGCTCACTCAGCCATCGGGAATCCCTGGGTACAAGGACGAGTGACTGAATGAGCTTCCCAGGACATCATGTGCTAGGTAAATGCTGTACCGCAGAGCCACATGCCAGGTGTATGTCCTCTGTCTGCCTCTCATCCTGGAGTGTCCATGCATGAGATTGGCTCCCTGCTGTCATCGTCTCCTTAATTCTACCATGTGCCTGTCACTATATCATCACGTGAGCCTCTTCCACTGTGCCACTAAGGTTGGGCTCCCTCCTGACCCTCATGCAACCTCTGTGCTATGTCCATTCCTAGCCTTCCCTCGGTATGTGCCAGGAGATTGACCTGCAAGGCCTGTGCCTGCAGCTGAGTCCAACAGAAAGTTCTGGCTTGTCAGAGGAGAGAGGGATGAAGGTGTGTTAGGCAGGCTGGCATCATGGTAACGAAGTCACTGACTGACGAAGAGAAAGGGTTGTTTCAGCTCACTCCTTTGGAAGTTTCGGTCCGTGATCACTTGGCCCCTTGTATGGGCTTTGGATGAGGGCAGCACAGCATGGCAGGGGCACAGGAGAGCTAAGAGCTCACTCGTGGGACAGGGAGCAGAGGGACAGGCAGGTACCAGGGTCCCACAGTCCCCTTGAGCCAATGTCTTTAGACCTTCCACAGAGTCGGCCACACAAAGGTTCCACCACTTCCCAGTGCTGCCAGTCTGAACACTCATCCTATAGCAAAGCAGGAGGAGCTGGGGTGTCCCTAGGTCCCCTGAGGCTGCTGTGTCACTTGGCTGTGGCCACCCCACATGCTGTCCTCTGGGATCTATTAATGCTCCAAACTCCTGCTCCTCAGGGCCTTGGGGACTGGAGACCACAGCTCTGCCCCTGACTCTGGGGTGGGCTACCATCCTGGGCTCCCGGTCCAGTGCCACATCTTGTCTCGGCGTGCCAGGCTCCTGCCTCTGCTCCTACAGGATTTTATCACTGTTTCTGCTCCAGGGGTGGGGACACAAGGTCAAATGGATCTTTTATGCTTTTTCTTTTTAAATGCCAAATGGTCAGGTTATGATATTAAGGTGATGGTCGGTGAAAACCGTCTTTTCAGTTTTTGTTCTGTTTTATGAGCCAGCATCTCATGTAGCCCCAGGCTACCCTCTAGCTCCCTAGGAAACCAAGGTGACCTTGAAACTCTAATCCTCCTGTCTCCAAACCTCCAGTTCTGCCATATTCAGTGAGTTCACTGTTTCATAGTGGTCCCTGCCAGCCATCATCCCTTCACTCACCCCTCATCCTCCTGCCCCCATCTCCTGCTCTGCCCATCACCAAGGTTTCTCAATTTTCCAGGTTGAAACCATCCACTTTAAAACCAAGCCTCCCCAGTTCAGGCTCCACACACTCCCTTCCTGTAACTCTGAGTGCTCAAGAGGCCTCTCCTATGTGGAATCGTTAGGTCCCTCTGATTCTGGTTTATTCCAGTACATTTTAGTTAATATGACTTAACCTCATTCAGTATAACAAGCTCAAGACTCATCCATGTCATCAGTGGACCGGTTTTCCTCCGTTTTTAAAGTCTGAATTATATCCTTTGAATATGTGTGTGTGTGTGTGTGTGTGTGTGTGTGTGTGTGTGTATGTATGTATGTATATGTATATATATATGTATGTATTGGTTTTTCGAGACAGGGTTTCTCTGTAGCTTTGGTGCCCATCCCGGAACTAGTTCTTGTAGACCAGGTTGGCCTCGAACTCCCAGAGATCTGCCTGCCTCTGCCTCCTGAGTGCTGGGATTAAAGGCGTGCACCACCACTGCCCGGCTTGAATATATATATTTTTTTTTAAGAAAAAGCAATTGAGAATTGAATGTTAGTTACCAAGATGCTTTGTGAACTATCTTACAAAATCATAAGTGTTATTACCACTGGGACACAGGGTCCAGTGACACTGTTGCCAGTGACCCCTGACCTTTCCAGCTCCTCTACTGCTGCCTGGTGACCTGGATTTCAAACTTCACAGATGAACCTGCCCCTCCCTGCATGCACCCTGAACCTTTCTCTCTGCTCTCCTGGCTGGGATGTCCCCATTTCTTTTTGATAAGTTTATCGCAGCCCCGCCCAACCTGTGATCCAGACCTCTCTCTTAGCAGCGATCCTCTCTCCTCTGACCCCTGCTGTGTATCCCTGGGTGGGGGAGGCAGCACCTGCCCCTCTCTGTGTCAGCATCAGGGGTCATCTGCAGGCCTCCTGCTCTCTTGGGCACTGAGATGTTCAGAAAAACACTGAGATTTGACCAAGCATGGCCCACAGGCTCCGCCCACTATTGCAGAGATATGGCGTAAGAAAGACCTCGAACTTTCTGAACACACCTCATCTCTTTAAAAAGAGAGGTGTTGTGTTTTCAGGTTGTCACATGGGCTGTGGTTCAAGGCAGAGGTTAGTGTTTCAGCGAGGCCTGAGGACAACACCCATTTTACATTCTACGTCAAAGGCAGGGTGGGCTCTTCCAAGAGGAAATGCAGTGGACCACTGTGACCTCTGGAGAAAGGTTCCAAAAAGTGAGGTGTTAGCTGTGGCTCACAAGGTGGGATGCAAGGCCCCAAGAGATGAGAATTCTGCCCCCAGAAAGTTTGTAGCTAGGCTTGGTGACACACACCTGCAATCCCATTCCCAGAAAGCTGAGCTAAGAGATTAGTCTCCAGGTCCAGGCTAGCCTGGACGTACATGGTGAGACCCTGTCTCCACAAAACCAAACAAAGTTTGGGTCACTTACCCTGCTTACCTTGACTTCCCAAGGCCACAGTCCTGGCTAGGTTAATGTTTCCTCGTACTTGGTGAGTTCCAGAACCAGCTGAATCATGCTTATACAACAGAGAGGAAAGCTGTTCTGCCCCTCTTCTCACCTGTGCCCTTGCCTCGAGCCGGACGGTCCCTCGTAGCTACCTCAGGATCAAGCTGCAGCCCTTCCACCCTCCTACCACTGCCTCATCCCCTCCACTGTCTCCACCCCCTTACCCACAGCCTAGAAACAGGCCAGTACCTGCCATTCTTCCTGGGGACCGAGTCACAGGGTCCTGCAGAGAGTTCCAGCCCACCCACAGCCCCCACCACGCCGCTTTAGCATCCTTAACAGAGACGGTGGTTTAAGACAAAACGGTGAGTTCTTGCCCCCATAGACAGAAAGTCTCACGGGAGCTCTGACGTTGGAGTGTGGCTTACGCTAGGACACGTGCACCACCCCCGAATAACTGCTGGGCACTGCTAGCATGGTGACCTGGGGTGGTCATTCAGTGAGCACCATACGGGGCTGGAACGCGTATGGTTCTGCCACTCTCTGACCTCAAGCGTGTTTCTCTGTCTGCCTGTGAAGGCATGGATCCAGAATCCACCATTTTCCATTGTTAGAAACAAGTCAGTACACCCATGTCTCCACAGCCATGATGGACCAGATCCTCAAACCATGAGCCTCAGCGGGCCCTTCTTTCCTTATGTGGATTTTGCTGGGCATTTATGTAAATGAAAAAAGTAGCATAGAGGTCCCTCCTTACCGCAGGGAACTTTGCTTATGCCCCCCGCTTCCACTCAGCACCTCTAAAAGGATGGATTCCCTCAGACTTCCTGGCACCTCATTGGGACAGTCAGCTTCCAGGCTGCTCTCTGGGGATTCCATCACCTGTCCTTCTGCAGACTCTATTCCAGCTTTAGAGCACGGAGCTCACTAAGACCCTGGCATTTAATCATAAAACCTGCAAGTGTTAGGGAGCCTGTTTTACACGCAAGCACGCCACTCCGTGTTAGGGAACTGCCAGGGGGCCAGGACCACCTCATACTCCTGTGGGTGGCATAAGGTAGATAACACTGCAATTGGAGAATCATAAAGGAAAATTAGAGACTTCGTGCATCCCTGAAGACCTGGGGTGTTAATGGGAACATCCTAACTCATGGAGAAAGTAAACGGTATGCAAAAGTCCATGACTCTAGGTCGGTTTATAGGAGCGACAATGGAGGCCTGGAGAACAAGACCACAGGACTCAACCAGGAACCACCATAACCATGTCTGTCCATGCTGGTACAAAGGCAAAATATACACATTAAATCCCCCTGCAACAAGCATCTGTTGAGCAACTACTATGTTCCTGCCCTCAGAGAGTTTACAGTCTAGAGAGAGATATAGAGGATAGGGACCTGGCTCTATATACAACCAGGGGGTGTGGTTAGATCTTTGCCGGCAATAACTGAGAGTGGCTGGCATGGAGGAGCCCAGGAGGCCCCTTAGGTTGTGTGGAGGGGTATAGCACGTCTGGGCTCAGCACCCAGGGCTGGCACAAAGGCTGTGGTTAGCGCGAGTTTGGTGTACTGGAGTGGGGGGACTGGAGCTTGGGAAGAAAGGGCCTCAGAAGTGGTTTGAGAGATAGAGCAGGCAATGAAGGGCACTCACGGAAGGGAGCCTTCGGGACACAGCTTTGGTCAGGAAGTGACGGGCATGTTACTGGACCCTGTATTTTCTTCTGACTTACCTCAACTAGTAGGAAAATGACCCTGCTCCGGGAGGGGGTCTGTGATATCTAGACAAAGCGGAACGGCCAGCAGAGAGAACTCCTTTGAAAACCTGAGGCTGTGAAAAGGTGGGAAGGGCACGGGATTCAGAACCTTGGGCTCACCAGAACACAGCCCGGGATCCGCAGTCAATGGGTTACCTTCTTGTCTCAATTCACAGTGCAGGGGTACCTCTTGCTTATCACTCTCTTGGGTGAGGGAAATGACCCAGGTAATGTAAAGCCCTTTTAACACGCTAGGGATGCTTTACGAGTGCCCCATGTCACCACCAAGGCAAGGACCAGGCCACACAGCCGGGGCTAGCCCTCCGACTCCCCACCCAGCTGGACTTCCATTGGTTCCTCCTCCAGCAGGTTTGGCCTGAGATATGCAAAACTACATGCGGTGGGCCCCGCCTCCTTGCCTCCTCGAGCTGTTCGGTCCCCCAGTCTCAGGACAGAGACTCGCTGAGGTCCCATTGCGTGGACGGTGGGTGACCAGCTGGGCTCCGGAGATGCCGGGCTTGGAACTCAAGCCTGAATTGGGGGCGGGAGCTCTCCAATCCAGCTAGGAATACTCAACCTTTTGAGGATCGGCCCTGGGCAGCACGGTTCTTTGTAGGCGTTGGTGGCCCATTTTGCAGAAGGAAAAGCTGGGGCCCTCTAGGAAGCGAGGCACCTGCGAAAGGACCGCCTGTGCAGGTTCCCTAGTCCACTTTCCAAAGTCCTCTCCCCATTCTCGGGACTGGGAAAGGATCCTCTGATTGGTCAGATCTAGGGGCCTGGCCCGTGGGCGTTCTGTGATTGGAGTGGTCCGGGCTGGGCGGACCCCGGTGCCCGCTCCTCCCCTGTGCGTGGAGTAGGCGTGCTGACCCCAACCAGCTCCACCCCAGACTAGAGCTAGTGCACGGGTCTGGGAGCTTCGCTGCCCGGTGCGGACCCTCGCAGCTAGCAGGTACTTCTGGGTTCCAAGCCCAGGTTTCCGAGTCGGTGACCTTATTCTCCTACTCCCCCTCATTGACCTTGGGTAAGTTTCCTTTTGCTTTCATTGTTTTGAGCGGGGCACCCCGAGCCTCTCCGCTGCAGGCAGACGCTGAACCTTGGAACCACAGCTCTTGCCCTGGGAAGTTTCTTTTTCTGAAGTGGGGGGACTGGAGCTTGGGAAGAAAGGGCCTCCTTTTCTTTTTTGGAGGGAGGGCTTCCCTGAGTAACCCTGGCTATCCCGGAACTAGTTCTGTAGACCAGGCTGGCCTCGAACTCTAAGATCCATCTGCTTCTGCCTCCGGAGTGCTGGAATTATAGGAGTGCATCACCGCGTCTGGCTCATGCCCTGGGAAGTTTCTTAAGCGCTACTGAATCTTGGCTTCTGTTCTGTAAAATGGGGGGACGGGACACAGCAGTGTACAATTCTGGTCCTAGGCAGCTGGTGCTGAGTTTTGACACTGTCTTCTATCTACGTAAGTTCTCCGTGCCCAGGAGACAGCACTGTCATACTTTACAGAGGCATTTGAGACCCAGGGAAGGTGACAATTCACCCAGACCTAAGCTGAAGTCTGCAGGCTTGGAGAGAGGTTGCCCTACTTTACCTTCTAGCCATACCCAGAATCATGGAAGTGTCTGATTGATCTTGGCGCTCTGAGGGACATACCCATCCTCTGCCCAGAGCCACAGCAAAGAGAGCAACATATCAGAGGATTAGCCTTGGGCAGTTGTGGGTAAACCATGGTGGCCACCCGGTCTGCTCCAGCCTGGGACTGCAGTAGGCTATGAACAGAGGGCCCCTGCCGCTGTTCTGCTGTCTTGACCCAGGAGCTGGAAGTGGGGACTGCAGAGCAGGAGCCCCTGAGTCCCTGAAGGTCTGATGCCACAGCAGTCCCTGGGGGGTGCCCCAACGTAAAACAGGGTTGGGAGGTCACACCATATCCTTGGGGCTCAGAGGCTCCCCGGGCCCTCCCACGTTATCTCTGGGGCCAAAGGCCAACTTTAAGTGAAGGACCCTCAGTGTTCCCTCCTCTGCCTTCCTTCTTGTCCCGAACTGTGATATTGGCAGATCTGCAGCAATCCTGACTGCCCCCTGCAGCCAAAAGTGGGGTTTGTTTCATTTGTATTTTACTCCTTTAATCTTTCTGCAAGAAAGAGATGTTCAGCAGGGGATGGAGGCAGGTGTGATAGCACAGATCTGAAATCTCAGCGCTCAAGAGGCCGAGGTGGGAGGTGAGAAATTCCAGGGCAGCCTGTGCGAATGCACTAACACTCCCTTGACAGAAGTCAACAGACACACAGAGGTAAGTGCAGACATACACACACAGCACACCACACACAGCACATTGACGCACACCATACACACACAAACACCATACACACACGACACAATACCACACCACACCACACACACACCACACACACCACACACACACCATACACACACCATACACCATACACACACACCACACACATACCACACACACCATACACACACCATACACACACCACACACACACAAACACCATACACACACCACACACAT
>NW_004949099.1:4457761-4465644 GCF_000317375.1 Microtus ochrogaster
ACACCATACACACACCATACACACACCACACACACACAAACACCATACACACACCACACACATACCACACACACCATACACACACCATACACACATCACACACACACAGAACACCACACCATACACACACCACACACACACCATACACACACACCACACACACACAGCACACCACACACACCACACACACCATACACACACACCACACACACACAGAGCACCACACACACACAGAACACCACACACAGAACACCACACACACACCATACACACCACACACACACCATACACACACATCACACACACAGCACACCACACACAGCATACCACACACACCACACCACACACACCACACCACACACACACCATACACACACACTACACACACACGACACCACACACACACACACGACACACACACAGTTTAGGAAACTGCAGTGAGCTGTTATCTCCTGGAGCATCTTGACTTACGTATTCCCAGCCAGCAACAGTTTGCTGTATCCTAATGGCACGGCCTATGCACTGCCACACCGTGGTGTAAAACCCAGCAGTGTAAAACCCCCTGGTTGTCCCCTGGTCCTACCGTGGTTTATAAGAGAGAAGCCGAGTCAGGACTGAGCCATTTTTCATGTTCCCTGCGAGAATTTCCCCTTGCTTGCTGCTTTGCCATAACCTCGCCAGTGCTGGGCACCATGGTATCATGGGAGGAAGGCGTACCGTGTTTGACTCTGCGTTTAGAGAAATGTTCCAGTTTTATTATTTGTGATTGGAACTTGTTTTTGTCTATTGGTTGTAAGTTTTTCCTATTAATAAGGTGCTTTATATGTGAAAACATATCCTGTGTAATGTGCATTCCACGGTTGGAGTCAGGCCTGTAAAACCCACTCTCCATCAATATTTTCTGACCTAGTCCTCCTTCTCTCTCTTCTCCCCCACCTGTCTTTCTCCTCTTCCTCTTCTTTGAGGGGCTCAAGTAGCCCAGGCTGGCCTCAAGCCTTCTATGTAGCTGAGGATGGCCTTTAACTCCCACCCTCCAGCTTCCACTCTCAGAGAGCTCTGCTTACAGCCTGCACCAACACACTTGGTTTCTGTGGAGCTGGGCTGGGAACCAGTGCTTCAAGCACCCTAGACAGGTGCTGGATCAACTGAGCTACCTACCTCCTTATCCTTAATTATGTTTTCTTCCTGCTCTGGTGTAAAAATATTTATTTTTAACTCACTTGTACTTTGTGGAGCAAAATGTAGGCCGGAGAGCTATATTTGTTCCATTAAGTTAATAATCAACTTTCAGAGTTTGTTTTAAATCTATGCAGAGCCAGGTTCCCATATATTCATTCTGTCCGCGCCTTCCATTGCTAAACGTTTACGACACTGTGCGAGCTGAGCCCAGGGCAATGCGATGACCTCAGAGCCGTGTTCTGTGGGATCTTCATGTTTGGGCAGTGTGTCAAGACATGTGTCCACTCCTGTCGTCTTAGATGCCATGAGTGTTCTCACCACAGCCCTGACAGCTACTCATCCTTTCTCTGTCGCTGGCTCTCTGGGTTGATACGAGTGCCGGGCCATGGTGATCACAGTGGGTGGCAGCTTTGCAGATTGGCGTCTCTCGCTCAGCAGTTTGCACTGGGGTTTCCTGAGTGTCTCTTCACAGCTCCCAGCACACATCCTCTGGATTCTGGCTTAGGTTCCGTTATCTGAACCCCATCACCACAGGTTGGATTTTCTCCATATACTCACCAATGGTGTCATGGTCGCTTCCAGTTTTGAACAGTTTGAAATAATGCTGTTGTCAACATTCGTGTGCGGACATGAATTTTCTGCCCACTTGAAGAAAAACCCGTGAGAGTGTGCCCTAGTTAGGGCTACCACTGTTGTGATAAAACACCGTGACCCATAGCAACCTGGAGAAGAAAGGGTTTGTTTGGCTTATGTTTCATCATCTCTGTTCATCATCTAAGGAGGTTAGGAACTCAAACAGGGCAGGAACCTTGGAGGCAGGGACTGATGCAGAGGCCAGGGAGGGGTGCTGCTTACTGACTTGCTCCTCATTGCTTGCTCATTCTGATTTCTTATAGAACGCAGGACTGCCTGCCCAGGGGTGCCTCCACCACAATGAGCCAGGCTCTCTCCCATCAATAACTAATTAAGAAAATGTCCCATAGTCTTGCCTACAGCCCGATCTTAAGGAATTATTTTCTCAACTGAGGCTCCTCCTTCTTTCATACTCAAGTCTTGTGTCAAGTTGACCTAAAACTAGCCAGTGCAGCGTGGTTTCTGGAACTGGTGATTAAAAGGAGCTTGGCATTAGAACAAGAATGCTGGAGGCTGGAAAGGTGGCTCACTGGTTAAGCGCGCTTGCTGCTTTTGCAGAGAACCTGAGTTCTGTTTCTAGCATCCAAGCCAGGTACCTCACAACCTCTTATGGGTATAGTCCCAGGGGAACCCGCCGCCGCCTTCTGGTCCCCATGGGCACTGCAGGTTGATGGTTTAGATCTTTAGTTCACGCTTTTAATTGAGTTTCCCCCCTCTGAGTTTTGAGGGTCACTTGTTCTTTCTCGGGTCTCCCAGTTTATGGAGTCTCATTTTGTTTTCTTGATGGAGTTCTTTGAAAGCAGAAATCTTAAACCGAATGAAGTTGTACTTAATTCTCCTTTTCATGAGCCCACCTCTGCAGTGCTTGGAAAGTTATTGATGAATGCAAGGCTGTCCACATTTCTCTTTATCTTTGAGAAGTTTATAACCTCAGGTCTGTGATCTATTTGGACTTGATTTTTATGAAAGCTGTGCAATGCTTGAGTAAACATGGACTCCTGTGACATATGCACACACTGACCCCTGAAGGTTCACGTGTCTACAGGCTAGCAAGGGGAAGGGAAACAGGCATGGGTTTGGGCCTGAAAGGCATATGTGTGAGGTTAGCCAAGACAGAGAGACGCCGCTGCTCTGTGAGAGGTCTGGGTGTTTAGTGACCAGCAGTATTTCTGGGTCACAGCAACATGTTGTGTGTGGGGAGATTCATGAGGCTACCTCACACTTGCAATTTCTGTGCTTCTGAGTGTGTGAAGTCCGCACTGCAGACTTTCCCTAAACCGTGCATATGTGGTAAGGAAAAATACCAGCAAGTACCTCAGGGTTTACGATACGAGTGGCAGGAAGTGCTGAGTTCAGTAGCCATTGACACTGAGTTCTGCTTCATTCCGTCCGTCCCTCTCCTTGGTCTTTCCCATAGGTGCCCCCTCCCAACCCAGTCACCCTGTGCTGTCACTCGAGGCTGGCATCAAGCAAGGCTTCTTTTGCCCCTCTGTGGCTTCTGGATCTAGTGCAATAAGCCTGGTGTGGCCTCAAGAGAAGTATGGTAGTTTTTTCATTAACAGTGAGGGGACAGAGGCTAATGTGACTGGACCAAGGTCACAGAACTGGTCATGTGACCACAGTATGTTCTAAAATGTCACCCAGGACCGGCACCAGATCTGTGACAATTTTTCTGGGACTAATGAAAGGACCCTAAAGCTACAGCCACCGTCTGACCCACCAGCCACCATCAGAATCTCCACATCCACAGATGTCAGGGTTTCCTGAGTCCATGACCCCCAAGCCCCTTGTACAGTGGCAATCTCCCTGAAACAGCCTGATGTTTATGGAGCCCCCAGGGTGACCAAGGCAGGAACATACCTACTGGAATCTGGATGATTTCCCCTGACTTCTGAGAGCCCTTTCTAACCCTTTGACTGCCCCTTCAACAGGTGTCTTCCAACCCTCTGCTGCCATGAAGATTGCGGTAATTGGGCAGAGCCTGTTTGGCCAGGAGGTTTACTGCCAGCTAAGGAAGGAGGGCCATGAGGTGGTGGGTGTCTTCACTATCCCAGACAAGGATGGGAAAGCAGATCCCCTGGGTGAGTGACAGCTCAGGGGCTGGGAGGAGGGTGGAGGAAACCGTGCTGGGGCAGAGGCGCTATAGTGGACAGGTGGGTAAAGTACAGGGTCTCACGGTGTAGCCTTGGTAGAGAGCACTTATGCTTCTTCTGCTCTGCATCCACACTGATGCCAAGTGGCTGCTGGACCGTCCTGGAATAAAGCGACCCACACTTGACTGTGGGGTAGGATTTGTGTCCTGACCAAGGGCCATGGAGAAGCCCAGCGTGTCCTACAAACCTCTCTGAACTTCTCTGATCCACGCATCTAGACTCTCAAGGGTTGGGGGACAAGATTCATGTTGCCATTTCTGGGGCTCTCTTAGTTCCTAGGGCTCAGACCGCCAGAGCGTTCCTGGTACAAGGAAGTGAGCAGAGCTGAGAGGTTTCTGGAGGAGGAGCCACTTGAGACTCACAGTCCTGAACCCTAGACTTGGAGCAGGCAGGTGCCCAGTACACAGGATGCTGGAGCCTCCATATGATGAATAGGTCCTCCAGACCTGATGGAGAAGGACTGTAGGGCACAGTTTAATGATGGGAAACTGAGATTCGGAGGGAGGCGTTAAGGGACCAGCCAGATCCAGGGCAGAGCAAGCAGTCACAGTCTGACCCCTGGACTCTGCTCTAACACTGCTGTCGCCTGCCTGACCTCAGCCCTGCACTTGACCACATCACGAGATCCATGACCCCACAGTCTGAGCTCTGCAAACAAACACTAGCTGTGGTTAGACAGTCTCTGCTCCCAGCACCATCCCAAGCCTGGTCGGGACCACTGCTTCACCTTGACCTCGGTCTCACTGGCTACAGTGAGGCTGCTTTAGAAGTACATTCTGGGCCTGGAGAGATAGCTCAGTGGTTAAGAGCACTGGCTGCTCTTCCAGAGGTTATGAGTTCAATTCACAACAACCACATGGTGGCTCACAACCATCTGTAACGAGATCTGGTGCCCTCTTCTGGCATGCGGGCATACATGGAGGCAGAATGTTATATACATAATAAATAAGTAAATCTTTTTTTTAAAAAAAGTACATTCTGACCTCACAGCTGGTCACATTGCATTTGAATCAGAAACAGAGATGTGTCCTGGTGTTCAGCTGGCTTCCCCCCTCCCCCTTTTTATTTAGCCTGGGACCCAGAACATGGAATGATGTTTCCATATTCTGGGGAGTCTCCTCTTTTTTAGTTAACACCCTGGAAACTCCCTCCTACTGATTCCAAACCCAGTGACCTTGACAATGAAGATGAGCATCAGACATGGTGGCAGAGATGAGGACAGACAGTAGAGTCAGGCCAGTCACGGAATTGTCTTGAGAGACTTGCTAAGAAGAAAGCCCTGCAGGGTTGGGGTTGTTCCTTCCAGAGGCAGCTGCTACCACCAGGCTGGGGATAGGAGGGGCTGGGGCTGCATAGGAAATTGAGCCTATGATTCAGGCCTGTAAGGAGGCAGGAGGGGCCCTGCAGGCTGGGTCTGGGCCTCTGGGCCACAGGTGTGAGGAGCAGAGTGTGCGCACTGGGGCCAAGTCTGCAGACTGAGAACGGAGATTCAGCGGCTGCCCTGGGTAGGAACTCCTGTGGCTGGGGTGAAGCATCACGCTAGGGTGGTGGACAGAGGACAGGGTCCCTACAGGAAGGACCAAGCCCGTTCCCATTCCTCTTCCCCTCCCCCTGGTAAGGAACAGCTGACGGGGGAAATTTGATTCCCAGCGACCCCAGTGTCCAAGAGATCTGAGGAGGAGAGGGGGGTGGAGGAAAAGGAGAGGAAGAAGAGAGAGATGGTGAAGGAGAGGAGAAAGACAGTGTTGGTCGTGGCTGGGCCTCTGGAGAGGACTGTGAGCACGCCAGCTTTTGGGGACCTATGGGACCTGAGCAAGGAAGGCACATGGAGGCCTTGGTACTCAGCAGGCAGGGAAGTCCCTGCCCACCACTCACCCTTGGTCAGCACCCCACCCACATCCCGGTAGAACCTTGCTGGGCAGTGGGGACAAGAATGGAAAGGGCACCAAGAGGAGGCTGTGAACCACGTTCTGGGTAGGCACAGCTGACAGTGTGTGGGTAGCACAGAGAGGACAGTTTCTCACCCGCTCTCCCCACAGGCCTAGAGGCTGAGAAGGATGGTGTGCCCGTGTTCAAGTTCCCTCGGTGGCGGGCTCGAGGACAGGCTCTGCCCGAGGTGGTGGGCAAATACCAGGCTCTGGGTGCAGAGCTCAACGTGCTACCCTTCTGCAGCCAGTTCATCCCCATGGAAGTCATCAATGCCCCCCGGCATGGCTCTATAATCTATCATCCATCCCTGCTTCCCAGACATCGAGGGGCATCAGCCATCAACTGGTAAGACAGGATCCACCCCATCTGCCTGGCATGTCACCCTCCTCAGCCTACAGCATCCCTCTAGGGCAGTCAGATACATTGCACAGGTGCCTGTCCTGCTCTGCTGGTGTCACCCTGAATCACAGTCGGAGAGAATTAAGACAGCATGCTTGCTAGTCTTTAACCCCAACACTTAGGAGGCAGAGGCAGGCAGATTTCTGTGAGTTTGAGGCCAGTCTGGTCTAGAAAGCAAGATCCAGGATGGCCAGAATTGCACAGAGAAACCCTGTCTTGAAAACAAAACAAAACAAAACAAAACAAAAAAAAAAAGACTTCATGCTTTGCAAAAGAGGAGACAGGAGCTCAGATGATGTCACACCTGCAGCAGGACAGAGGTGCAAGGGGGGTTGTCCAGGATAGGGCTCTGAATGCTCACCCCACCTGCCATGGGGCTGTTCCCTAAGGCAGCACAGCTTTTGGCATGTAGCTGGCATGGTTGGAAGTCATAAACACTTCCCTTTATTCCCTTTCCTTTAGGAGCAGGTGGCAGCCCTCCTAGGAGAGAGGTGACCTCCTGGAGGGAGGCAGGGGGCCAAGGGGCAGCTCCCAAGGTGTCCCCTATGACACTTTCTGTCAGACTAACGTCTCCCTCCTGCCCTCCAGGACCCTCATTCACGGAGATAAGAAAGGGGGCTTCAGCATCTTCTGGGCTGACGATGGCCTGGACACTGGGGACCTTCTTCTCCAGAAGGAGTGTGAGGTGCTTCCAGATGACACCGTGAGCACCCTGTACAACCGTTTCCTCTTCCCAGAGGGCATCAAAGGGATGGTAAGGCTGAAGGCTGGCCACACCTGCCCTCCCACCACGCGCTTACCCTGACACAGGCTCTCTGTTCTTGGCTCCACTGGTCTTCCCTAGATGTAGGTAATGATCCCTGCTGGCCAGGCACCCCACCCCCAATCTCAGGACTTGTGAAAGAAGTGACTCACTCTTCGGGGTCCCAAAGAGATGGGATAGTGAGCATGAGGGAAATGTGGTCAGAGTGGGCAGAGCCCCACTCAAGAGGGCAGCATGGACCAGGTGTGACTGAGCCCAAAAGCTACCTCTGTGTCATTGGATTATACCCACGGTGATAAAACTCTGATTTGTGGAGATCTGCAAACACCACAGCCAGCAAAGTGTCCAGTGACACTTAAGCCATGACTCCATTGAAACTCTTTGTAAGTACATGTGCTACCGTCCATAAAGATGTGTTCTATAGACTGGACATCAAGAGAGGGCTTCAGATTCCCTGGGTGTGGAGATACTGGAAGTTGTGAGCTGCCACATGAGTACTAGGAATCCAGCCCAGGCTGTTCTACAAGAGCAACCTGAAGTAGCACTCTCTCACTGGGACCACCAGCCCGCGGATAATGACATGGAGACTTCTTATTAATTACGAAAGCTTGGCCCTTAGCTTAGGCTTTTTCCCAACTAGGTCTTCTAACTTAAGTTAACCTGCTTCTATTAATCTACGTTCTGCCACATGGCTTGGTGTCCTTTCCTCTGTATGCTATGTCTGACTTGCTCTGAGTCTTGCTGGCATCTCTCTGCCTCTCTTCTTCCAGAGGTGTCTCTCTCTCTCTCTCTCTCTCTCTCTCTCTCTCTCTCTCTCTCTCTCTCTC
>NW_004949099.1:4465744-4470666 GCF_000317375.1 Microtus ochrogaster
TCTCTCTCTCTCTCTCTCTCTCTCTCTCTCTCTGAAAATCCCGCTTATCTCTCCTGCCTAGCTATTGGTCATTCAGCTCTTTATTGAACCAATCACAGTGAGACATCTTCACAGAGTGTAAACAAATATTCCTCAACAGCAGCCAGAGTCTCAACTGCTGAGCCACCTCTCAAGCCCCATGACACTGTTTCTTGCCTACAACAGCTCCCACGTCCTCCCTCAGGGTGGGTTGCAGTCTTCTCGCCTCTCCTCAGTGTGGATCCCAGAGAAGCTACTTCACTGCAGATGCCCAAGTTTACATCAGGGCTCAGGATCTATTATCCTTCAGGACAGTTCTAGACAGCAACACACAGGCTGTGCGTCCATTATCCCTGGTGGGACTTGGCAGCTACCTCACCTAGAGATCAAAAAGTCCATAGAATCTAAGACCATGAGGTGTTGCTGAGGGTCTGTGTGTCATTGCACCTCCCAAACCCTGTCACCCACACCGTGTGCATGTGTAGGGTTTTTCAGGTGCCTGCACGGTAAGGACCAGGGCTGGGTGTGGGCGGGACCCTGATGCTGGGGAAGCTGACTGTAGAGTCCCCTTGCAGGTGCAGGCTGTGCGACTGATCTCAGAGGGCAAAGCCCCCCGCCTCCGCCAGCCTGAGGAAGGAGCCACCTATGAGGGCATTCAGAAGAAGGAGACAGCCAGGGTGAGTACCAGCCCCAGCTACCCGACATGCTTGTGAGTAGCTGGAGGGCATAAGTGGTTCAGCGAAGCAAGGTACAGCTGACAGTAAGAGAAGCAGCAATGGAGAGTGATGTTCCAGCAGAGCATCAGGACACGGAGGGAGCAAGGTCCTGCTTCTCTTTAAGTAGAAGGAGAAAGCATCACTCTGGGGAGGGAGAACTAGGGCTACAGGCATATCTCAGCTTTAGTGTCAGAGTCTCCATGATGTTGTCTGAATGGTTTCTTGGAACCTCAGTGGGTAGCAGTCCCATGGCTGCCTCTCCTTGGGATTGGTTATCTCTGCATGGGCCCTGTATACATAAAGACGCTGTGGGGGGCTCTACATAATGGACCTGGGCACTCTTCCTGGGGGCTCTGTGGGACCTCCTTGACAACAGTAGATAGTGCAGCCTGGGAGAGACCTGGGGTCAGAGCCCCAAACCAGGGCACCCACTCTACACTCATGCCCATGTCCAGGAGGAAGCCCAGACCCTCCCTGCAAGACTAGGCCTATTGTGCAGTAGTCCTTAGGGGACTAGGAGAGGCTAGCTGAGGACACAACGTCTTGGTCCCCACAGATCAATTGGGACCAGCCAGCAGAGGCCATTCACAACTGGATCCGTGGGAATGACAAAGTGCCAGGTGCCTGGACAGAGGCCTGTGGGCAGGTATGTTTCCGTGAAGTGGGTGTTCAGTGGGAGACACTGTATGCCTCCACCCTGCCAGCCGGAAAATTGCCCTCTAGGTTTAAAATGCTTGATACATTCTATAGCCCTAACTCTGCCTCCTCCCAGATGCCCCAAGTCCATGACTAGGAGATCCTATACCGTTCAGAGCTAAAATAAGGGGTCTGCTGCCATTGGTGTCCCCTGGCACCTGCTGCAACCCTGGGCCCTGCTGAATTGGCTGTTGAATGGCTTGAGCCTCACCCCTGTGCTCTCAGATGCCACAGGCCCAGCTCTGACTTTGCCCCAGGGAAGGGACAACTTACTTTGAGCTGGGACTGGGCAGCAGCCGGACTTATAATAGGGAGGTGCTTGTCTTGTGCACCCCTCAAAGTCAACCAGATGCTCATATGGTCTTCTATCTAGTTCCCTGACTCTCCAGTTCATGAAGGTCTCTTCTCTTCCTGCGCTGATGCATGGCCCATTGCTTTGCTGGTTCATCTGCAGCGGTGGCCAGCAGCTGCCAAGGGTCAGTGGCCTCATGGCGTACCTTAAGAAGATTTTCCTGGGGGGTCTGTACCCCTGAGGTCTGAGGCTCTGAGTCAGTGCAAAGGTCTCAAGGATGCCTGAGATTTGAGGTATCCAGGTCCTCGGATTTTCTGGGTCTCGTCTATGGCCCCAGACTGGGTCTAAGTCCTACTCAGCCTTCTGTGTAGATTGCAGTTCCTCCAGGTCTCTTCTGCTCCCCCTGAAGGCTGGCCTTGCATACTCTAGGGTCATGGCATGCCTCCCAGCTCCACCCTACCCTCCTGTACCTCTTAGCTTCTCAACCCCGTGGAGCTACAGCTGGGCTGCAGGCAGCAGGGCCTCATCTGACCTGCTGTCTCTTGACTTTTCTGACTCCATAGAAGCTGACATTTTTCAACTCAACGCTCAACACTTCAGGCCTGGTGGCCGAGGGAGAAGCTTTGCCCATCCCAGGAGCCCATCGTCCAGGCCTGGTCACCAAAGCAGGGCTCATCCTCTTCGGGAATGATGACAAAATGGTAAGGTGACCGCACACTGCTGTGAGTCACTTGCCTGCATCCATACCCCAGGCTTCCCTAGAAAAAAAACAGGAAGAACCAAGAGCCAAGGGAAGAGCCGCAATCTGAGCACAGGCTGGCTGTGTGGGGGTGGGGGTGGGGCTGTGCTTTCTGTGGCAGGCTGGACACCCTATGTGACAGAAATCCTCTCCAGTCGGCCTGGCCTTGCAGTTAGCATATGTTATCAAGACCAGGTCTTTAAACCCCTAGGCCTCCGTTTCCCTCTCACGGAGTGGGGATGGGATAGTGACTGGTGCAGACGGCTGCTGGGCTTCGGTAGATATTACTGGACTTTGCCCATCAGAATAGTAGCTGAATTGAATGAAGTGTTCCTAGGCACCAACCACTGTTCCAAAGCAACGAATAGGCCTTACATCTCATCTTCCAGAGCCCTATGAGATAATTATAATTACAATGCAAAGACGTGAAAAGTTTGCCCAAGATTACCCGAGCTAGGAGCAAAGCTGGGCTTCAGATCCTAAATTCTGGCTCCAAGGCTGTTGTGGCCCTGAGACTCCACTCACACGAGATACTGGGTTGAAGAGAGACAGAGCCTCCACACTTAGCAACCTTGTCCGTGTGAGTGTGGTAGGGTGGAGTGAGGAGAATTGTGCTGACTGACACGGCTCTCTCTCATCGTTCATGTCCCTGATGTGAGAGGGCCTGGGTCACACACACACACACACACACACACACACACACACACACACACACACACACTGGCACATACCTGCACACATGCATCACACACAGAGAATCTAGAGAACAAGCAGCAAGCACAGTGTGGTAGGTGATTGACAATTAGGATAAAGGACAGGCACAGGCCATGTGGTCTCTTCCGCGTCCCTAGGACAGTATCTCAGCTCCGAACATCCATGTCGTTCGTTTACCTGGGCTCCGTGCTTCCTCTTGGCTGTGAGGGCTGGAGGAAGAGTGTGAGCGCCCTACTCAGCTCCTCATTCTACCGGGGTCCGACTGAAGTTCTCCCTTTTGCAGCTGCTGGTGAAGAACATCCAGCTGGAGGATGGCAAGATGATGCCAGCCTCCCAGTTCTTCAAAGGGTCTGCTAGCAGTGACCTGGAGCTGACAGAGGAAGAGCTAGCCACCGCTGAGGCTGTGCGGGTAAGAGACACCTTATTGGTACCATCCTGTTGGACAGATTTCACAGTGCACATGCGTTTTGGGTGTTCACATTCCCTAGAGCTGGGGATATGTGCTGGCCTTGGGATAACATTGACTGTCCTCTTTTGGTATTTTCTAATGTCCCAAGACCCTTCTTCCTTAGTACCTGGGCCCCTGGATTTGGGTCTGCTGAATCTGGCTTTTCTAGGGACTCACTCCCAACAGTTAACAAATGAAGCTGTCAGCTTTGTAATAGTTAAGGGAGGTGGGGGCTTAACCCATCACCAGTGATGAGTGTGTGCTCTGGAACTGGTCTAGCAGGGGCACTAACAGTAACACCCAAGCTGTGACCAGCACCATAGTCAGGTTCCCCTCCAGCTCAATCCCCACATGATCTAGAGATCGCTTCCTTCTGTGAGCTTGGTTGTCTAGCCTGAAGCTGGGTCAGTGACCACTTTCCAGGTACTGTTCCTGGCCCTTCACACTCTGTCTCCCTGGTAATGAGCCTTGTTGAGCACATGACACTGAAGGGTTTCGGTTTACTCCTCCTTCTAGTCAGGGGTTCAAGGACAGCAGCTCCTCTGCCTGGGATGGCTCTTGCCAGATAAACCCATCTGGGAGCCAAGCCTTGGAAGGTGAATCCGTGCTAAGTTCAGCAGAGTGTGCGCTGGAGCATGTTTGGTGTGACCATGAGGCTGGATGGGAGCTACAGACTGCCTCACTCCAGGCATCGGGAGAGAATCCCACCATATGGGTAGCCTAGGGAAAAAAAAGCCCTGGATTCTGAACTCCACATGAACTTTACAGCACATGAAGAATCCATGAGTGTCCCTTACCTAACAAGGACTGCTCACACACTGCGTGAAGAAGGGAGTGGAGAGTCCTCATAAGCTAGGGGACTTAGAAACACTCACTGAGCTCCTCCTGATTTACAGGCAGTGGTTGGGAGGGGCAGGTTAAGCTACTGTCCATGTAGAACTTCCAGGAGAGCAGATGGTGAGACAGCTTCGGGTGACACTCTGCACAGAATGGGGGCAGTGAGACAAGGCCTTAGAGCTGGGGTCAGCCTTAGATGGAGGGAAGCTGAGATCTGGATACAGAGAAAAGATCTGGAAAAACCTTTGGGCAAAGGATCATACGTACAGGAACACCACAGGTGCAGAGACACCATAGGTGCAGGAACACCACATTTACAAGGGACACCACAGGTGCAGAGGAGCATAAGTACAGGGACACCACAGGCGCAGGGACACCACAGGTGCAGAGGACACCACAGGTGCAAAGGACATCACAGGTGCAGGGACACCACAGGTGCAGAGGACACCACAGGTGCAAAGG
>NW_004949099.1:4471027-4490597 GCF_000317375.1 Microtus ochrogaster
GATACTACAGGTGCAGAGGAGCATAAGTGCAGGGACACCACAGGTGCAGAGGACACCACAGGTGCAGGGGATACCACAGGTGTAGGGACACCATAGGTGCAGAGGACGCCACAGTTGCAGGGACACCACAGGTGCAGGGACAGCTCTGTTTGAGGAGGTCATCATTGCCATGACCCAGTAATAAGAGAGGGAGCTGAATGGAGGCGGGCAGGGTCAGGTCACAGTGAGACCCTTGGTGTTATAACACTACAGATTTAGGCTCTACAAGAGACAGGCATGAAGTGCCATGTGGTCCATAGCAGCAGAGAGCCAGCGTCTTCCCTAGGAATTCTGGGCACTGTAAAAGTCCGGGAGGGATGGGAGTAGGAAAGGAGGAGTTCCATATTGCTAGCTTTAACCTCTCCCTCCAAAGCACAAAACAGAGCAAGCAAAGACATTTCCAGAATATTCCTGGGGCTGTTGTGGCTCTGGCCCTGCCTTTGAGCCCTCCTGGAGTTACTGAGCCAGCTGGACCAACAGACTCCGGGCCTAAGATGCTTGCCTACGATGCCTACCATGGAGGCCTGTGTCATGGGGTGGAAGCCCTTCTGGAGGATGTTGGAATTGGGTAGTTCAGTCTGGCATCTGTTAGGAACAGCCATCTTACCATGACCACTGGTCGGCCTTCTGTAAGTAGGAGTGATGGCCTCTGGCCTGGCGGCCCTGACCCCTCCTCACTTGCCCAGTAGGCCAGTAGCTGGTTCTGTGATGCTTCAGAGGTCCCAGGTCAGAGGAGTACTAGCCAGCCAGTGTCTCAGAGCAGACAAGATCCAGGTCATAACACCCTCACTGTGCCTGCCCTTCCTGTCATAAGCATCCCATGCCGCCATATCAGTGCTGTGCTGGGGTTACTGGGACCCTGACAGCTGCACCAAGGCCAGGCATGAACCTTTCTAATAGCACGCCAGCTTCCACTGTCTGCACCGTACCGGGAGACCAACCATGTGGCAGGAGGTCAGCAGCCTAATGTCATGGTGGCCAGAGCTGTGGCCCGCTCTGAACCCTTGGGTAGCAACAACGCCTCCAAGACTGTAAAGGCAGAACCCTTAGCCAGCAGGGAGGATGGCACCCTACTTCACCAAGCACCTATGACTGTCATGGCCTTTGTCTTTCAGAGCACTTGGATGCGAATCCTACCCAACATCCCACAAGTAGAAGACTCCACAGACTTCTTCAAGTCGGGGGCTGCATCAGTAGATGTTGTGAGGTGAGGCCAGGGGCACCGGGGTCCCTCCCAAGAATCCACTGTGGGCCCACTGAGGCCACTGTTGGTTGTACTCATGTATCATGCGTGAGTTGATCAGAAAGGGCCCCATGGGCAGACCTGAACTGCTGTGGAAGCTGCTCCCAAATGTCTGTCCTCAAGCTGGCCTCTTATCCCAGCAGGGCTGCAGATGCCCAGCTGTCACTGCTGTCCCTTGGCTGATGCTGGCTATAGCAGATTGGGGACTTGGGCTCACATGTAGTGTGGGAGGTTCTTCTGTTTATGTGTTGTTTTCATTGGCTAATGAATAAAGAAACTGCCTTGGGCCTGAGAGAGCAGAACTTAGGTAGGCGGAGAAGACAGAACTGAATGCTGGGAAGAAGGGCAGAGTGACAGATGCCATGCATCTCCTGCCTGAGATGGACGCTGGTTAGAATCTTACCAATAAGCCACAGTCATGTGGAGATACATAGATTAATAGAAATGGGTTAAATTAAGATGTAAGAATTAGCCAATAAGAAACTAGAGCTAATGGGCCAAGCAGTGACTTAATAAATACAGCTTCTGGGTGGTATTTGGGGTGTAAACTAGCCGAGCGACTGGGACGGAACAAGGGCCCGCTCTCCTTGCAACAACAGAGAGGTGAAGAAGACCATGTATCATGAGAAGTGGGTCACATGTCAGATCCATTTTCTGGGTAACTGGTCACCCCCTAATCATGGTTTAAACTGACACCGCTTACTGCCTCCTGTTTTTGGGGTCAAAAGTTCTTATAGAAGAAAGGCTTGTTTTGGGCTCTCGGTTCCAGAGGGATAATAGTCCATGGTGCTTGCACAGAGGCATGGTGACGGTAACAATGGAGGTCTCACATCTCAAACCACAAACAGGAAACAGAGAAGGCTAGAGTCTTTTAAAACCTCAAAGCTTACGTCCGGTGACACGTCCCCTTTAGCAAAGCCACACCTCCTAGCCTTCCCAAATAGCTCCACCAACTGGGGACCAAGTATTCAGATGCCTGAGACTATTGGGGACATCTCATTGAAACTACCACAAGTATAGTTTATGTCAAATTGACAAAAACCAAGCAAACAGAAACTAACCAGCAACCTGTGATGCTGGGTACGGTTGGTAGGTTTACAAGGCCTAAAGTAGATCGAGTCTCAGCCCACCCCAGCTGCATCCTGGCCACGTCTTTTCTTTTGAAACACTCTGCACCACGTTGACTCCTTGTTGCTCACACTCCCTAATGGTGTCGAACACCTCACAGGGTTTGTATCTGCCCCACGCTGCTGCTCTGGTAAAATCCTTCTGGGCTTCAGCCTCCTTCTGCTTTCCGAGGATTGGGTGTGGAAAATTCTCTAAATATTCGGAGCCCAAGTCCTTTATCATATACTTGATTTGGACATTGTGTGTCCCAAACAATGGTCATTAATAATGTATTAGTTGGCAGCTGTCATTCAGTGTGTTTGTTGTCTTATAGAGACACAACAAAATTTGAGAGAGGCTGTTCTGTTATGGTTTCTGCTTTGTGGATGATAAAATCGAAGACTCAGATGAGTCAGCCCTTTGTTCAACATCAGTGGTTGGTACCCGACAAGAGAGAGAGAGCTTGAAACCAAGGCCTCTGCACCCAGCGCCTGGGCCTGCACCCTAGTTCCAGGCTCATGAGCCCCACTAAGTGACTGTTCAGACCACGTCTACTTACACGGGGTCCACAAGGGTCTGCTGAAGCTCCGCCCCGCTCTCCATCCTTCTCTTTCCCCCCAGGCTGGTGGAGGAGGTGAAGGAGCTGTGTGATGGGCTGGAGTTAGAGAATGAAGATGTTTACATGGCTACCACCTTTAAGGACTTTGTCCAGCTCCTCGTGAGGAAGCTGAGAGGGGAGGACGAAGAGGACCAGTGTGTCATTAACTACGTAAGTGCTGCCCTGGGCCTGGCACTCCCCTCCTGCTGCACCAGCCCTGGGGAACGTCCTCCACAGAGACTGTTGCCGTCCAGTGCACAAAGCGTAGGCAAATCCCACATCTCAAAGCCTAGAGGGGCTGGAGAGGTGAGGAGGGCAGGCGACCCTGTGCCTGCAGCTTGTGCAGAGTGAAGTGAGCCACAGCGGTGTGAATCCCTTTATGAAAAAGATCTGAAACAGTCTCCCTTAGGGTAGCTGGGCAGCCTAGCAGCCCCAGAGGAGTGGGCTTCTGGGTGCTTTGTTCACCTGGTGATTTGTAACAACACCTGGGGAAGTACAGGTGGCCGCAGTGGGTATCAGGTCACCCATAGGACAGTGAACAAACAGCCAGGGAACAGATTTCAGGATGGGGCTGGTGTCTGTGGGACTCCTGGGTTCAGAGTGGAGAAGTCAATCTGGCAGTGAAAGGCACCATGTCTCAGGGTAAAAGGGCCTTGCCACCCATAGCAAGCTACCACCCAGAACCCCACACACCTCTTCCAGTGTCATACGAGGACCAGGCAGATGTGGCCTCCAGCCCTGACACTGCCCAAGTCGGTACCACTCAGTGGCCCCACTGTCTAGGAGCCTCAGCCTTCGCGTGGACGGCTGTACATCCCTCTGTGTGTCCCTCTGTGCGTCCCTGGGTGGGTGCCTGTCACAGAAGCCTATGTGTGGGAAATCCGCCATAACCAAGCCTGTGTGGGATCTGCCGTAACCGAGCTTCCTTCCCAGGTGGAAAAGACAGTGAAGAAGCTGACTCTCCAGATGCCCTACCAACTCTTCATCGGGGGCGAGTTCGTGGATGCCGAGGGCTCCAAGACCTATGATACCGTCAACCCGACAGACGGAAGTGTGAGTGCAGGCCACAATCCGTCCTCCCCCCCCCCCCAAGCTGTCTTCTAAGGGCACAGACCAGGAGTCTGTGCTTGGATATGTGTGTCTTTGTTACGGGCATGAAAGGTCCCATCCTAGGCCACAGGAATGGAGGAGAGCAAAGCAATGAGGGGAGGGGTGAGAGGAGGCAGGAAAGCACTGAAGAACCAGAATATTCTTTAGAGACTGAGGATGTTTAAGAGCCATGGCTCCCCTCCATGCTGAAGCTGTCCCTCTTGCATGGAGGGCACCATCAGCAAAGTCTTCCTCAAATGTAACACTGTTTTTTTTTCTTTTTTTTATTGAGCTATATGGGTTTTTTTCCCCACTCCCCTCTCCTTCTACCCTCTTACATGGTCCCCATGCTCCCAATTTACTCAGGAGATCTTGTCTTTTTCTACTTCCCATGTAGATTAGATTCATGTATGTCTCTCCTAGGGTCCTCATTCTTGTCTAGGTTCTCTGGGATTGTGAATTGTAGGCTAGTTTTTCTTTGCTTTATGTCTAAAAGCCACCTATGAGTGAGTCCATATGATAATTGTCTTTCTGGATCTGGGTTACCTTACTCAATATGATGTTTTCTAGATCCATCCATTTGCTTGCAAATTTTATGATGTCGTTATTTTTTTTCTGCTGTGTAGTACTCCGTTGTGTAAATGTTTCACATTTTCCTTATCCATTCTTTGGTCAAGGGGCATTTAGGTTGTTTCTGGCTATGACAAACAATGTTGCTATGAACATAGCTGAGCACATGTCCTTGTGGTATGATTGAGCATTCTTTGGGTATATACCCAAAAGTGGTATTGTTTGGTCTTGATGTAGGTTGTTTCCTAGTTTTCTGAGAAATTGCCACACTGACATCCAAAGGGGCTGTATCAGTTTGCCCTCCCACTGGCAATGGAGGAAATATAACTCAGTGTTTGACAGACATTCTTGACCGTGACTCTCTCATGTCATGACCCACTGCGTATGCTACACCACACAAAAGGCCACATACCCAAGACTCTCCTTGATGAGACCCGACACAGGGATAACGTTCCATCTGCTGGTGCCCACTCAGTCCCACAGCAAATAGGGATCATTTGGGGGGAGTTGGCAAGTGAATCCCAAGGGACAGATAGGATGGATGGTGCCCTCAGGATGCCAACCTTGCAAGTGTGGCATGGACAGGCCTCTGCCAGGCTCCAGGGCCTTGGGTGGGAATGGCAAAGCTGTTCATGGGCACCTACGAGGAGATGCCGCCTCATCCTCCGCCCCGTCCTTCCGACTCCCCTTGGCTACTGCCACATCCCCCAGCACCTATCATGAATGGAACTGGGACACGGATCCAGAATCCCTCTGTGTAGAAGCCTCTCTGGCTCAGCTCACTGCGCCAGCGGATCTCGGCTTCCGGTGTGAACAGCGCCAGGTGTCATCCCCTCTGGGCTCCGTGCAGATGTGAGAAGGATGCGTACCCTCCTTTGCTGATTCCTCCCTAGCCACTAGGGGCAGCACTTTCCCTCAATGCCAGCCTACATGGTGGGGACCCTGCCTCTGGGTAGCCTAGGATGAGGCGGGAGCCAGAAGAGGCTGTCATGTCTCTGTTCCTTCCACAGGTCATCTGCCAGGTGTCCCTTGCCCAGGCGAGTGATGTTGACAAGGCAGTGGCGGCAGCGAAGGAAGCCTTTGAGAATGGACTGTGGGGGAAGATAAACGCACGTGACCGGGGCCGGCTCCTGTACAGGTGGGACCCGCCAGTGGGAAGTGGTCTGGGCACTGCAGCCTATGGCTTAGGAGATGCCTTGTGGAAGAGGCAGGCGAGGTGTCCCCAGCTAGCTGTGATGTTAAAGGAGAGGTGCAGAGGGGAGGCTGCATTCCAGGGCAGCTACAGGCTGGGGTGCCTGAGAGGCACGGCTCAGATGTGGACCAGCAAGGACTGGGGCCTCCTGCCAGCCGAGGGCAACAAAGGGGAGATGTGCAGGGTCCTGTCTGCCTCTCACTGCTCTGCCTGGCTGCTACAGCTGGGACTGCCTGGTGCCAGCTCCTCTTTCAGGATTTTTTAAAACTGTTGTTATTATTATAGTGTGTGGTGTTTGGTGTGTGTGCTGTTTGTGCATGCAATGTGCGTAGTGTTGTATGATATGTATGATATATATGGTGTGTATTTGGTGTGGTGTGAGTGTGTATAGTGTGCATGGTATGTGTGCTGTGTGTGTATGTGGTGTGTATGTATGTATGTGATGTGTGTGGTGTTGTATGATGTGTATGGTATGTGTGTATGTATGTGTGATATGCGTGGTATTGTATGATATATATGGTATTATAGTGTGTGTGTTGTGTGTGTAGTGTGTATGTATGTGATGTGTGGTGTTGTATGATGTGTATGATATTTGTTTGTTGGGTTGTATGTGTATGTAGTGGTATGATATGTATGCTATTTGCTTGTTGGGTTGTATTGTGTGTGGTGTGTATGTGTGTGCATACTTGCACCACAGTGTGCACACGGAGGTCCGAGGTGAGCTTTCCAGAATCAGTTCTCTCCTACCATGGCTCCCAGAGATCAAACCCAGGTTGCTGGTTTGCTCAGTAAAGGCCTTTAGACGCTCAGCCATCGTGCAGGCCACATCTTCCTCTTAATGCGCTTTAATAAGAGGAAGGGGCCTCTCTCTCCCTGTAGTGCCAGCTCAGTCTTGCTGGTCGTTTGACCTTTGACCAAAGGATGCAAGTCTGAAGGAGCCTGAAGGAGCCTCGATGAAACCCTGTGCCCCTAGAGCCATGGGCCACAGTGTGGGGACTCAGGGTCCCTCTTATTGATACAAAATATATCTGTCATTTCCAAAGGGACAAGAGGGCTAACAGGGGTGATCATGGGGAACATGCGTCCAGATTCCCCCAGATCACATGTTTCAAAGTGAAAGCAGTTCCATGAATTTTTAAAAATGTTTGTGTGTGTATGTGTGTGTTAGTGTCTGTGCACGTTCCTGAGTGTGATGTGTTTGTGGGTGCAGGTCAGAGGGCAACCTCAAGTGTTAGGCCTGGTCTTCTGCCTTGTTTGAGACACGGTCTCTTGTTATTTCGTGATTGTATATGCCAGGCTTGCTGGCTCCTGAGCTGCTGGGAACTCTCCTGTTTCTGCCTCCCACCTCACCAAAGGCTTGTTGGGATCCTACCTCACCTCAGACATGCCGGGATGATCCCACCTCACCTCAGACATGCCGGGATGATCCCACCTCACCTCAGGCATCCCGGGATCCCACCTCACCTCAGGCATCCCGGGATCCCACCTCACCTCAGGCATCCCGGGATCACACCTCACCTCAGGCATCCCGAGATCACACATCACCTCAGGCATCCCGGGATCCCACCTCACCTCAGGCATCCCGGGATCTGAACTAAGGTCCTCATACTTGCACAACAAGTGATTTATGCACTGATCTCTTCATAAGGTTTTGTAGCTACACCACAACGGAAAGTCATAAACCAAGACATCTATAAAGGTACAGAAACAGAGTCAGAGAGATAGCCCCGCCGTTAAAAGCACATGCCGCTCTTGCAGAGACCCAAGTTCACTTCCCAGCACCCATATGGCAGCTCACAACCATCTGTAACTCTGATTCCAGGGATCTGGTGCCTTCTTCTGGCCTCTGAAGGCACTTGTACACACATGGTGCTTGCAGGCAAACATACACATAAAATAAAAATAATTAAGTCTTACAAGAAAAAAAAAAAAACCCACAGCAGTACAAGCGACAGATGAAGGGGGGTACGGCAAAGGGGAAAATTTCTGTTGTAAGTCCGAGATGAAGAAGTCCTGAAGAAGCCATAGATTTTAGGGAAGAGTCAGCTAGTGACCCCATGGTTCCCAGACCGGGCAATGGTCACCAGCTGTGAGACATCCATACTTGGGCTTTTAAGACCTGGAAGCATCCTCACTGAGGTGATCTGCTGCCGCCTGTTGGCCACTGTTATAATAGCCCATGCTTCCTCATGGTAACAGTACCAGCATTAAGAGGAAGCTTAGACTCCATCTCTAGGGATTCCTGCTGTGTGTGTGCTCAGTCTAGCCCAGCTGGGCAGGCCTGGGGCAGGCAGGACAGTCCTTCTGGAGAAGCAACTGCAGAGAAACCCCAGGCTTGATGTAGTGCCTCTGGCCAAGGTCCTGAGGTCGGAGGCCTGGCTCACCTGAGTAACAGACAAAGCCAGCAGGAAGGGATAGGAAGCTGGAGCCCTGAAATGAACTTGGTGTAGGATCTCAGGGAGACCCTACCACACATAGACTGTGGCTTTGTCTGAGTGAAGAGGGTGACTGCAGGAAGATGTCAGCATCTTTGTCAGGAGCAACCAACTGTGCAGAAGCGGCAGGGTAGAAATTGCCCTACCAACTTTGGTCAGTGCCTCTGCCAGACTGAAGCCTTGTCAGTGAGGGGACACCATTATAAACCCCAGGCTTCTCACAGTGGCCATCAGAAGCAGGGTAGCCGGATGCTGATGAACACAGACTCACAATAGCCCGAAGGTCGCCTTTCCCACCTGGATCTCCTGCTTATAGGGCTGGGGTCACCTCAACCTCCAGTCCTCGGCCTCAGGGACATGACTGAGTTGAGCTGCCCATCAGGTTAGATGTACTTTCTCTCTTTTGAAGCTATCAAAAATAGGAAGGATGGCCACTAAGGACAGTGGCCTCTTGGCTGTTAGCCACAGGCAGGTGACCACCTCTTCAGAGCAACTTCATGAGGACATTGTAACAGTGTCAATCTATAGGGAGGGGAAAGGAAGAAGACAGGGTGTCAGTCTCACACCCATCGGAATGTAGACCTTATTGTCCCATCTTACAGATGGGAAAGGTGAGTCCAGCTCGTCTGAATGACGGTTCTGGTAGTGGAGGGCGGAGTCCTCCACTCCATAAGAAATGGCACTGGAGAGCAGCTAAGATGGTGGCACGGCTAAGCCAGTCTCCCGCCCTTCTCTTGACGTCGGCCAGGTTGGCGGATCTCATGGAGCAGCACCAGGAAGAGCTAGCCACCATCGAGGCCCTGGACGCAGGTGCTGTCTACACGCTGGCTCTGAAGACGCATGTGGGCATGTCCATACAGACGTTCCGCTACTTTGCTGGCTGGTGTGACAAAATCCAGGTGGGGTTTGGGCTCCCGTGTGTGCATGTGTGTATGTGCAGGCGGATTCCAGGGGAGGTGGCAGGAAGGGCGGTGTCCTGCCAAGCACGCTGCCAAAACAGCTACCATGGTGGCAGCTTACAGCATGGGCAACTCACGATTCTGCAGATGAGAGGCCAGCAGGCTTGGCCAGTTTTGTGCCAGGGCCTCACAGTATGCCCAGTGTTCTGTCGCAGCAAAAAATACCTAGAGAGTCAACTTGTAAAATGAATGGGTAAATTCTGGCTCACGGTTTGGAAGGCCCCCATGCCCAGTCTGTTGACTCCGTGGCTCCTGGGACTGTCGGCACACATCAGGCTACAAGAGTGAGTGACAGAGCAAAGAAGAGGGGGAGATGGGGTGGGGAGTTGACCAGCTCCTTGAAGGACACCCCCAAGACCTAACCTCCAGCAGCTAGGCCCCACTTCTTAAGAATTTCTCTACCTCCTAGTAATACCCTTTTGGGGAACAAGCCATTAGCATGCGGGTCATAAAATCCAGCTATGGCAAGTGCATGGGATGGCTGGGTCTCATCTTGAGGCTCCGAGGGAGACTCAGGTGTTTCCAGGACCATTCAGGTGTTGCCAGAGTTTTGGGGATTACAGAGCCCATGTCTGTGCTGGCTACAGGCAAGGGCCTCACCCCCTACTCCTGGCCTGTGGCCTCTATCTTCCAATGATGTCATCTGTGAGTTTTGGGTCTCTGCCACTGTCTTTTTTTAAAAGATTTATTTATTTATTTATTTATTTATTTATTTATTTATTTATTTATTTATTTATTTATGTATATAACATTCTGCCTGCATATATGCCCGCATGCCAGAAGAGAGAGCCAGATTTCATTACAGATGGTTGTGAGCCACCATATGGTTGCTGGGAATTGAACTAAGGACCTCTGGAAGAGCAACCAGTGCTCTTAACCGCTGAGCCATCTCTCCAGCCCTCTGCCACTGTCTTATAACTGTGGAATGTGGTCCTAGGAGTTCCTGTGGAACCTACCTCCTGAAGTCCACTAGAAGACCTTGCACATACCCCGTCTTGGGGTCAAGCACACCGTCTTGGAAAGTTCCCCAGGGAGAGGAGGGCTCGGGGCTCTTCTCCCGCTAGGAGCTGAGAACTATGAAGCATGGTGGCCACATGAGAGGTGGACTGCCAGCTGACTGCCAGCTACCACCCCCATTCTGTCTCCTGTGGCTTCTCTGGAGCCACCTCTAACTGGGCCCCCTGGTTCTAGGGGCAAGCTGGCCTCCTCACCCTTTCTCTGCTCAGATATCAGCTTTCTGCCCTGACATGGAACTGTTGCTTTGCTCCTCTGGGTGTCCAGCCTGACGCCTCTGAACTCCTGCCATGTCCCTGTCAAGTATAAGCTGGCAGATCAGACTCTCTCATGGGAGAGTCAGTGCCCAAACAAGACCTTGGGGCTCCTGGGGCTCCTGCAGGGACTGGCTGACCCCACCCCCACCCCAGTGACACTGCCGTGTTTCTTCTAGGGTGCCACCATCCCCATCAACCAGGCTAGACCCAACCGCAACTTGACCTTGACCAAGAAAGAACCTGTTGGGTGAGTGACAAGGCACAGTGACATAGAGTGACAAGGTGTGTTCTGGGATGCCACACACCTGCCAGCAGCTCGTAGTATCCCTGTATGTATCCATCATGTCTAAAGTACCTGCTATGTCAGGCACTTCTATGGTCACTGCCTTTTATTAAAATGTACAGTAACTGTCCATCTGAGCCATGATGGTAGATAGGGGGGCTACGTCTTGACCTCCACCGTCAGTCTCCCTAGCCACATGGCCACCTGCAAGCTGGAAGGCTGGGAGACAAGAGCCACCCTGTCTGAGAAGCTAGAAGGCTCAGAACAGGAGTCGCACATGGCACAGCCCCCCAGCCTAGTGGATGCTGCCACCCACATTCAGGGAGCGGCTTCCCTCCTCAGTTCCCAGAGACTCCTCGAAGTGTGGCTTAGCCAGTCTCCTAAGTGTTTCTCGGTCCACTCAAATGGAGAGCCAAGGTTAACCATGGCAACGGTGCAGGGCTGAGCTCAGTAAGGCAAATGCAGAAGCAGACTGCAGAGGAACCTGGCTCTCAGCACCTCATCTCACACGCGGAGGACCCCAGGCACAGTGGAAAAGAGAAGGCATGGTGGGACACCTTGGCCATAGGTATTCAGAATCAGCATCATGGCAGAATCACATGGCACAGGAGGCTGCTCACCTCACGGCAGCCAGGGACCCTTCAGCACCTGGGGATACGTGAAATCCAAATTTGTGTGGCTGGTGGCTGCCGACAGCCTTCGGCATTTCTTACATAACCATCACCCTGACCTCCATCTCTGTGGCTATGCCACATTTCCTTTGTGAGTCTGGGTGTGTGAGTTTGTGAAAGGGGGCATAATTCACCCTATGGCAGGGGGACTCTTCTGGCATTTCCCTTATTTGGGTCTCCTAAGATCCCACTTCCCTCCATAGCCATCATCCAGCAGCCTCTGTCACCCACCTAGACCCCCTATTATGCCAAGTGTCTGCTGGACAGAGGCATGCAGCCTCCTAACCCCCAGTGCCTTCTCCCACTCCCAGGGTAATGTGCAGGCTCCCAGTTGACCCTGTTCCCTGCGGGCTCCTGCCGACACCTACCATGCCTCCCTTGAGATGCCTCACAGCCAGCCTTCCCAGCAGCCTCTGCATGTGCTTTCTAAATACCTGGGTCCAATTAAGAAGCCTCCTTTCTGGTCCCTTGATGGTAGTAATGGTGACACAGGAGCCCAGAGAGGCAGAGCCACACAGGAGTAAGCTGTGGCCAGCATGCCTGCTCCCTCCCACACCCAAGTCACACTGATCTGAGAGGCTCACACACCAAGCCAGGGCTTCTCAATGGCGACTGACCTCCCCAGACTTCCCACACAGACCCCATCTTTTCCTCTTGCTGGATTGGCCTCCAGCCTGACACTTGGAAGGACCATATCCCTGCTGGCCCATCTTATGCCATGTCCTCTCGTGACCTGATCTGAGTGCACACCTGTGTCTGTTCCCTGTACCCGCACCCTGCTTCCCTTCCTCCCTGGACACTGACCTCACCCCAGCCAGTCCATTCTGCAGCATCGGAGGGATGGGCTGCCTCAGCCGGGCCATTGCCTTTCCTGGAAGTCCAGGCTTTGACAGCCACAGCTGGGGAGTCCACTCTGGGCAGCTTGGCTGAGGAGGGATAAATGCCCTCTGCTGTTGTTTGCAGGGTCTGTGGCATTGTCATCCCCTGGAACTATCCCCTGATGATGCTGTCCTGGAAGACCGCAGCCTGCTTGGCTGCTGGGAACACTGTGGTGATCAAGCCTGCCCAGGTAAGCACGTTCTGTACCAGCCTGTGGCCCATGAAGGTGATGGGGAGCTCACTCTGTCAGAAGACAGGACCCTTGGCCTACACTGAACTGCTGCTAGGAGCTGGCCCTTAAAGCCCAGCTTACCACGGATGGAGATATGTGTCAGGAATGGTACTAGATGTCAGAGCAAACTGCCCAGCTACTACTAATGGAGACCTGGAGACCGAGCTGGCACACGTCACTGCTCAGTGGGCAGAGGACAGAGTTTCTACATCCACTCTGGATCAACACCCTGGATCTTGTTTTATGTCCCTTGCCTGTCCCGTGCTCAGAGCAGGCCAATGGTGCCAGTAAACTTGGTTCATGGTCTCTTTCTGGCTTCAGAAACCAGAGGCCCTAGAAGGAGGTAGTGTGGGCAAAGATGTTTAGGAACCTTCCAGCTAGGCTACGAATGGTAGGCCAGTAGAAGTGGGATTTCCTGGGCCACAGGTGCCCTCCACAGGTATGACAGTACGCCTAGCCTCAGTTTCATCTCCACACTGATAGCCGTTCATCCACTGCTGCCTCCTGGAGGAACCGGACACCAGGTGCCATCCTTGGAGTGGCCAGTGGCCCTCCAGGTCTTTGAAGCCCATTGGCCTGGAGGGCAGCAGCATAAGAAAACACTGAAGATCCTAGACCGTGTGTGCCGGAGTCCGCTCTCCTCCAGCTTTTTTTCACTTATTGTTTTGATTTTTTATTTTTGTTTGGTTCCCTTCTGCTTCCCGTTTCTCAGGCTAAATATAGAGTTAGATTGAATTACAACAGTAATTGGACAGTTAAAATTCCCATTTGTATTTCATTTTTGGAAATATCTTTTCACAGTGGTTTATTTAAGAAGATTGCACTTGGGTCAAAATAAACAAAACAAACAAACAAACAAACCTGCCCTCTGAAAATTAGACACCAGAGGAAAAAAGACGGTTGGACTTCAAGGTGGAGCAGCAGTTTTTAAAAACGTTTGCTGCTCTTCCAGGGATCATGGGTTCACTTCCCAGCAACTACCTCAGGAAGATCCAGAGGCTCCTACACATTTTTCTGGCCTCTGTCCCAAGTCTGTCTGTCTGTCTGTCTGTCTGTCTCTCTCTCTCTCTCTCTCTCTCTCTCTCTCTCTCTTTCTCATGCACGCGCGCGCGCGCGCGCACACACACATATACACACACACGAGAGAGAGAGAGAGAGAGAGAGAGAGAGAGAGAGAGAGAGAGAGAGAGAGAGAGGCTCCAGCTCAAGTGGGTGCTCACTTGGTTCTTCCTATTTTTTCTTTGCTTTTTTTTTAAATTTACCTTTTATCAAGTCTCCTTTTGCCCAGGCTAGTTTCTACATGCCATGTTGCTGAGGAAAATCTTCAGCTCCTCCTTTTTCCACTGCTGAGTGCTGGGATTCCAGGCATGGGCCAGCACACCCAGTTTCTCTGTACTGAGGATGGAGCCGTGAGCTTTGAGCACCCTAGGCACATCTTCCCCTTTCCACATAGGCCAGATCCCCAGCAATGCCTTCCCTTGGTTTTTTTCCCCCAAGTTAATTCTGTCTATATTTATTTCATGTGTATTATTTATTTACTTATTTTTAGTGTTGTTAAGACAGGATCTCTCTATGTAACCTGGCTAATATATTCAACAAATTAGCAATTTGCAGCACCAGCTTATTTAGGCTGATGAAAACCCTCCAAGGAAGACCTTGATTTCTGCTAAGGGTGTGGTGCTGCCGGCAGGTCAGGGTTTGGTTCAGGTCAGCCTCACCCTTAGGTAAACTCTGTCCTAAGAAAGGCCACTGACAAGGTCTGAGACCCTGGAGTCACAGCTCATCACCCAGCCAGGGTCCTGTAGGGGATATGAAATGACCTGACCTTGACTGGAAGAACCACTGAACCAGCGGTGTACAGGAGCCAGAGTGAGGATGAATGTTAGGAACGGGAAGGGCTGGAAGCCAGCAGGGCGGCCAGAATTACACAGCACAGAGAGCAGGTCACCAGGGCCCTGTGGCCATCCAGTTTCATAAAGGGCCTCCTCCATAGGTTGGTGCCTGCAGTTTTCTGAGCAGAAGCTGGTCTCATGCTGAGGGGCTGCTGAGGGTCACCTTGCTGGAGGAGCTGAGACCCTCTGGATGGGCTCCTAGCCTGTCCCTGACACTGCTGCTTCAGGCCTCAGTGTAAACACTCTAAGAAGAGACGATCATGGGGTGGAAAGCGTCTGGGCCTGGCTGAGGAGCTGCTAGTAGGGGAGTGTAGCATGCTAGGGACTTACATCATTCCTGGGAGAGGTTGGGATGCTAGCTGGGTGGGCAGTGCCTATGGTTGGCCATGAGCATGGCCTCCCTATGGTCATCCTGCTGTTCTACTCACTG
This sequence comes from Microtus ochrogaster, assembly GCF_000317375.1. Classification (NCBI taxonomy): domain Eukaryota; kingdom Metazoa; phylum Chordata; class Mammalia; order Rodentia; family Cricetidae; genus Microtus; species Microtus ochrogaster. The sequence continues at coordinate 4,485,918 of NW_004949099.1, forward strand.
CTCCCCCTTCCTGCTCCTCGGAGAAAGACTATGAAGGGAGGCTGCACCCTACATCCAAAATCTCCCACACTCAGACTTCCACCCTGTTCCTCCTTCAGGTGACCCCACTCACAGCCTTGAAGTTTGCAGAGCTGACACTCAAGGCCGGCATTCCCAAGGGCGTGGTCAACATCATCCCTGGATCAGGTAAGGACAGGGATAGGGAAAGGGCTGGGGCTTAGAGCATCAAGGCACACACATGACCAGAGTGGTGTTGGGAGGGCGGGGATGACCCTGTGGTGGGAGGACATGCACTGGGGAGACACGGTGCCTGGAAGGGTCTTAACTTTCAGTACCTTCGTGGATGCTTTCTGTTTTGTTCTTGTCTACACTCTGGATTATCTATGTGGCGAGGGAATTGTCTGCCCTTAGACATATAAGAGAATTCATCTGTAGAATGTTCTAGGCTTAGAGCACTTGGGGATGCAATGTTACATTAGCTTCTTAGTTAATAGTCTAGTTTATAGGCAAAATTGTATCACACAGATTCAAAACTTGTTGATAGGGTGTTGGAGCCCGTGTCGCTCCAACACAGATAATTATTTTCCCTAACTGGACTGAAACGGAGACACTAGGAATAATCAGACACAGCTTACACGGTCATGATAGAAGGGCATCTCAGGGTCTTTTCTCCTGACGACCTCCCGCATTTATTCTCCAAACAACTTACATACCATCGCATCAGTTGAGCCGGAAAATAAATTAGGTAACCAGGTGAATGGGCTCCAGTCACATCCTCATCTACCTGTATGCTAGCAGTCACATAGGCCATGAATTAGCATCTCTATAAGACATCCTCCAAATTACAAAGGAAGAAGCACCAAACATCCTGACCATTAGGTCAACAGCTTCAGCCAACACCTCTCCTCAGGCGACCTAAATTTATAACAGAAGAGAAAGGGTCCAACTAAATAAGAAAAGAGGAAGTAGGCTAGAGAGATGGCTCAGAGGTTAAGAACACTGACTGCTCTTCCAGAGGTCCCAAGTTCAATTCCCAGCAACCACAGGGTGGCTCACAACCATCTACAGTGAGATCTGGTGCCGTCTTCTGGCCTGTAGGCATACATGAAGGCAGAACACTGTATACATAATACATAGATAAATCTTTTAAAAGATGCCTGATGGCAGAGATGTAGATGATATTCTTTTGTCCTTTTGTCTCCTTTTACTGCGATTTCCGTTGTCTTTCCCTGCAATCAGTACTGTCTACTTAAGGTCTGCTCTGGTGTTGATAGAGGTGCCTATGATTCCATGACCTTTCTTGCCTGCACATTTACTTTCAACCTGTTCACACCTTTGAATCTTAAACACGCTCCATGGGACAGCATGTGTGAGCAAATCTGGGGGCTGTTGCTCGTTCTTTCAATCTTGTATTCTTTAATTTTAAATGGAAAATTGTTTTTCTTTTACATGTATGAATGTTTATCTGAATGTATATATGCACCACATGTGTGCAGTGCCTGTAGAGGCCAGAAGAGGGTGTTGGATCCTTTGGGACTGGAATTACAGAAAATTGTGAGCTGCCATGCAGGTGCCCAGAATCAAACCCAGGTCTTGTGAAAAGCAGCAAGTATTCTTAATTGCCGAACCATCTCTCCAGCCCTGTTCTTTGCTTTTTGATAGATGGCTTTTACATTTAATGTTATTTTGCTATAGTTAGATTTGACATTTTACCTTTTACTTTCTGTCTTCTCTCTTTACTCTCTGTCAGTATCTCTCTTACTGCTTTATTGAACCATGTCATATTTTAGTTTTTTATGTGGACTTTTGTTATGTTACTAAAGATTATATCAAACTCCTGAACTCAAGTAGTTCTCCTGCCTCAGCCTCTTGAGTGCTGGAACTATAGGTTTGAACCATTGTACCTGACTGACATTTTAATTTTTTACAGTGTGTGTGTACATATATATAAGTAAAGACACACATATTTGTGTATTTGTTAAACCTTTTCTTTAAGATTTTAAAAAATTAACACTTATGCATTTATTTTTCGTTTTGTTTTGAGATAGGGTCTCACTTGTGTAGTCCTGACTGCCTTGGAACTCACTGTTTAGACCAGGCTTGCCTGGAACTCATAGAGAATGCCTGACTCTGTCTCCTAAGTGCTAGTATTATTTTTTGATAATTTTCTGTGTATCAGTATGTGGGTATGTGCATAAGAGTATGGGTGACCGTGGAGGCTATAGGTATGGAATCTCCCTGTAGCTGTGGTTAATGGTGGTTGTGAGTCACCAGGCCTGGCTTCTGGGAACTGATCTGAGTCCTGTGTGAGAGAACACATGATCTTATCTTAACCACTGAGCAATCTCTCTAGCCCATTGTGTTATTTGCTTCTCTGCTTAGAAGCTACTCTGTGAGTTATCATTTACTTCTTAATTCATGAAAATCTACTTTACTGACTCTGGGGAAACAGAAAATTCACCTGATGTAGTTCTTCCACTTTCTTTTGTATCACAGCCCAGGAGGCCAGCTCCCAGGACTGTACTCAGGGTAGCAAAAAGAATGCCTTCAGAGTATCTGGGACTTAAAAAAAAATCTAATCTGAGGGCTAGACTTTTCTATCCGAGGGTAAATAAGGAAGTACACATGCTTTCTGATGGTAAATTTCTCCTTTACTTCATCTTGAAAAATCTTTCTGAAGATCTCTGTCTCCCTGTGCATACATACATCTCTCTACTACACAGCCACACGCCTCTAGACATAGTTACATCTATTTTCACACAGTTATATATTCTCCACACAGCTACACACCCTCACACTTCTTTGCACAGCCACATTTCTCTCCACACAGCCATGTACTTCTTCCTTTGCACACCTCTCTTCTGTACAGATACATCTTCTGTCTCTCTCTACCCACTCAGCTACACACTTCTCTCTCTCTGCAATTCAGCTCCAGCTCCCTTTCAGCACACACACACACACACACACACGCACGCACGCACGCACGCATGCATGCACGCACATGCACACACATGTCTCAATTTCTCCTTTTACAGCAAAGCCTCTGGACAAATATGAATCACATTTTTGGCGTCACACAGCACTTCTTGAGCAAACAATAAGAAACAGAGCCAATACTGATCACACAGTTTCTCTGGGGAGGTCATACTGACCGGGCCGTGAGTAAAGTAAACACGTAGCTCTGAATGGACAGGGTTCCCAGAAAGAGAACCTTGAGGTTAGGAGTATATACAGAAGTCAGTTACTGTAAGGGGTTATGTCTACTAACGTTGCTTCATGCCTGACCCTGCATCAGCAATAAACACCTGGGAATCTGTCCTTGTGTATTCATCTCTAGGACAACCAGTTTGGTTTGAATTAGTTCTGAAGTCTAAAATTAGTTTCCTCTGTGACTGAGAATGCTATTACTTTCCTATGTCAGTCTGAGTAATAAAAAAATCCTAGTATTGTTTCTATACAGAAATTATACAGTTAAGCAGAAATCATCTTCCTGACCATCCACAGCTATATGTGTGCCCAGTAGATGGAGTATATTCACAAGATAAACACACAAGCAGTGGAAAAATACCCATAGCTGTTGTTGGGGAAGAAATGTTTTCATATATGAGAAAAATTACAGACAGAAGCAACCAGTCATTTACAGACAGTGACCCCACGGTCTTTTCCAAGTGCAGCTCCTCATTGTAGAGTTACTCATCTGGTAGGTTGACCTGTTGAATACTAGTTGTCGCCTGCTGTATACTCCCACACCTCTGGCACTTTTGTGCTGTTACCTTTTGTGTGTGTGTGTGTGTGTGTGTGTGTGTGTATGTATACACACACACACACACACACACACACACGGATCATTAGTGCAGCGATGTGACAACTAGCATAGCTACCGATATTTCTGTCTGTCATTTCATGTCTGATAACGTGAAAAGGGAGAACAGCTGCTGCAGGTCTTGTCTGCCCCCTCTTCTCTGCCATGGATCTGAGTCTGTCCACCATGCCTTTTCTCGTTTGCGTCCCCTGCTTCTGTTACTGGTGTCTGAACTGGCACATTTCTGTCTGCTTTAGGCACAACAATGAAACTTTCTGTGGTTGCTTTTAAATCACTTAAATGATGAAAGAGAAGTGGAATGTGCATCATACTGTTTGAGTAACTGTATTCTTGGTTCCTGCCCCCCCACACCCCCATCACACCCGCACCCCCATCACACCCCCCCCCCATCACACCCCACCTCCACCCCATCACACCCCACCCCCGTAAATAAATTCAAACCACTGTCAGATACTGCTTCTAACCATTACCTTCCTCTCTGAGAGCTTCCCTCAGCATTTTCCCGGCTTACCACAGACCTCTCAGTTGTCTGTGTAGTGATGTTCTTTTCCTCTATCTTTTAAAGACCTAGATGGCTTTGATAGGTGTGAAACTGCTGCCTACAAATTGGGCTTTTTGCAGTCTGTTCAATATGGTCCCCCACAGACCTTCCCTGCGTTCCCCACCTGCCTTCCCGTGTCCCCCACCTGCTTTCCCCGTGTTCCCCACCTGCCTTCCCCGTGTTCCCCACCTGCCTTCCCCATGTCTCCCACCTGCCTTCCCGTGTTCCCCACCTGCCTTCCCATGTCCCCCACCTGCCTTCCCGTGTCCCCCACCTGCCTTCCCCGTGTCCCCCACCTGCCTTCCCCGTGTCCCCC